>NC_135986.1:5318442-5336682 GCF_053455715.1 Rhinoraja longicauda
ATCCAGTCTTTCTTCATATGAAAGTCCTGCCATCCCAGGGATCAATCTGGTGAACCTTCTCTGTACTCCCTCTATGGCAAGAATGTCTTTCCTCAGATTTAGGAGACCAAAACTGTACGCAATACTCCAGGTGTGGTCTCACCAATGCCCTGTACTACTGCAGAAGGACCTCTTTGCTCCTAAACTCAAACTAGGAGACCAAAACTGTGCGCAATACTCCAGGTGCGGTCTCACCAATGCCCTGTACAACTGCAGCAGAACCTCCCTGCTCCTATACTCAAATCCCCTCGCTATGAATGCCAACATACCATCCACAATCAGTAACCCATGCCTGCCTTCTCCCCATATCCCTTGATCCCACTCGCCCCTAGAGCTCTATCTAACTCTCTCTTAAACCCATCCGGTGAATCGGCCTCCACTGCCCTCTGTGGCAGAGAATCCCACACATTCACAACTGCAAACGTTCCTTCTCACCTCAGTTTTAAACGGCCTCCCCTTTATTCTTAGACTGTGTGGCCCCTGGTTCTGGACTCGCCCAACATTGGGAACATGTTTCCTGCATCTAGCTTGTCCAGTCCTTTTATAATTTTACACGTCTCTATAAGATCCCCCTCTCATCCTTCTAAACTCCAGTGAATACAAGCCCAGTCTTTCCAATCTTTCCTCGTACGACAGTCCCGCCATCCCGGGGATTAACCTGGTGAACCTACGCTGCACTGCCTCAATAGCAAGAATATCCTTCCTCAAATTTGGAGACCAAAACTGCACACAGTACTCCAGGTGCGGTCTCACCAGGGCCCTGTACAACTGCAGATGGACCTCTTTGCTCCTAAACTCACATTAGGAGACCAAAACTGCACACAGTACTCCAGAATCTAACTCTCTTTTAAACCCATCCAGTGAATCGGCCTCCACTGCCCTCTGTGGCAGAGAATCCCACACATTCACAACTGGAAACGTTCCTCCTCACCTCAGTTTTAAATGGCCTCCCCTTTATTCTTAGACTGTGAGTGGCCCCTGGTTATGGATTGAGTTGTGAATTTGGGGAGAAGGCAGGCAAGCACGGGTTACTGATTGTGGATGATCAGCCGCGATCGCAGTGAATGGAGGTGCGAACAGGTTCGAAGGGCCGAACGCCCTCCTCCTGCACCTGTTTTTTTCCCCACGTAAACATGGCCACAACGCCTTCATTTCCACCGTCTGGATGAACGTTTAACGTGAAGAGCAATGGACGCAACAACGACTCATGCAGACTTCCACTGGCCACTGACAGTCGACTAGAGAAGGCCATCTTAATTCCCTTCGAAGGCATTTACTTCACAAAGTGCTGGAGTAACTCAGCGGGTCGGGCAGCATCTCTGTGGAGAACGTGGACAGGTACAAAGTGCTGGAGTAACTCAGCGGGTCGGGCAGCATCTCTGTGGAGAACGTGGACAGGTACAAAGTGCTGGAGTAACTCAGCGGGTCGGGCAGCATCTCTGTGGAGAACGTGGACAGGTACAAAGTGCTGGAGTAACTCAGCGGGTCGGGCAGCATCTGTGTGGAGAACGTGGACAGGTACAAAGTGCTGGAGCAACTCAGCGGGTCGGGCAGCATCTCTGTGGAGAACGTGGACAGGTACAAAGTGCTGGAGTAACTCAGCGGGTCGGGCAGCATCTCTGTGGAGAACGTGGACAGGTACAAAGTGCTGGAGTAACTCAGCGGTCAGGCAGCATCTCGGGAGAGAAGGAATGGCCGACGTTTCGGGTCGAGACCCTTCTTCAGACCGATTATTCCCTTGGAAGTCGGGAAATTATCTTTGGCTACCCAGCGGAACACAGCAACGTAAAGAAATTGGATCAATCTTCTCGAGAAGAATGAATGCAAAAGACATTTGGACAGGTACATGGATTACAGGCCTCAAATATCGCCTTCTAAATACTGAAATTCTTGTTTGGTCGTCTTGCACGGTAGCGGTAGCGCAGCGGTAGAGTTGCTGCTTTACAGCGAATGCAGCGCCGGAGACTCAGGTTCGATCCTGACTACGGGTGCTGCACTGTCAGGAGTTTGTACGTTCTCCCCGTGACCTGCGTGGGTTTACTCCGAGATCTTCGGTTTCCTCCCACACTCCAAAGACGTACAGGTATGTAGGTTAATTGGCTGGGTAAATGTAAAAATTGTCCCTAGTGGGTGTAGGATAGTGTTAATGTACGGGGATCACTGGGCGGCACGGACTTGGAGGGCCGAAAAAGCCTGTTTCCGGCTGTATATATATGATATGATATTCTGGTTCTCGGTATAGTTAAATTTAAACATGTCAGTAGATGTCCTCTAATCGTGCGGTTTCAGATCTCCTAGGTTTTATTTTCGGTTTTCTGAAACGTGACATGAATTATCTGTATACTAAAGCTCTTGTTTGTATACTAAAGCTCTCGTTTGTTTGTCTGTTTGTTCCTGAACACCAGCCCAAACGGTGCACGATAGCGCGACAATTTTAGGCCCACCTTACCCACCGTCGTCCCTCGTTTGTTTGTCTGTTTGTTCCTGAACAACAGCCCAAACGGTACACGGTAGCTCGACAATTTAGGCCCACCTTACCCACCGTCGTCCCTCGTTTGTTTGTCTGTTTGTTCCCGAACACCAGCCCAAACGGTACAGGATAGCTCGACAATTTTAGGCCCACCTTACTCACCGTCGTCCCTCGTTTGTTTGTCTGTTTGTTCCCGAACACCAGCCCAAACGGTACAGGATAGCTCGACAATTTTAGGCCCACCTTACTCACCGTCGTCCCTCGTTTGTTTGTCTGTTTGTTCCCGAACACCAGCCCAAACGGTACAGGATAGCGCGACAATTTTAGGCCCACCTGACCCACCGTCGTCCCTTCGGTGCTAATGGAAGAAGTTTCACTGAATTCGGTGTTATATTTTTGAGGTTGTTCACGTTTTAAAGTTATGGAGGGATGGGGGGGAGGGAGGTTGAGGGGGATGGAGTGGGGGGGAGGGGAGGAGGGAGGGAGAGGGATGGAGTGGGGGGAGGGGGGGAGGGAGGGGGAGGTGTGAGGGGAGGGAAAATGGAGGGAGGAGGGGGAGGGGAGGGGGGAGGGAGGGGGAGGATAAAGGGGATGGAGTGGGGGGGAGGGGCAGCATCTCTGGAGAGAAGGGATGGGTGACTTCTCGGGTCAAGACCCTTCTTCAGACTGTCGACTGTCGACCCGAAACGCCACCCATTCCTTCTTTCCAGAGATGCTGCCCGACCCGCTGAATTACTCCAGCACTTTGTACCTGTCCACGTTCTCCACAGAGATGCTGCCCGACCCCGCTGAGTTACTCCAGCACTTTGTGCCTGTCCACGTTCTCCACAGAGATGCCCTTCATGACGCCCTCTAAAAGATGTACTAGCTCTCTGTGCTGTTGGTATTATTTCACACATGGATGCAGTACCCTGTTTTAAATACAGGGGGTGATATTTTCCACAATGTCCTTAGAGTCACAGAGTGGAAACAGCCCAACTCGCCCACACCGGCCAACATGCCCCATCTACACTAGTCCCACCTTTGCCCACACCGGCCAACATGCCCCATCTACACTAGTCCCACCTTTGCCCACACACCGGCCAACATGCCCCATCTACACTAGTCCCACCTTTGCCCACACCGCCCAACATGCCCCATCTACACTAGTCCCACCTTTGCCCACACCGGCCAACATGCCCCATCTACACTAGTCCCACCTTTGCCCACACCGGCCAACATGCCCCATCTACACTAGTCCCACCTTTGCCCACACACCGGCCAACATGCCCCATCTACACTAGTCCCACCTTTGCCCACACCGGCAACATGCCCCATCTACACTAGTCCCACCTTTGCCCACACCGGCCAACATGCCCCATCTACACTAGTCCCACCTTTGCCCACACCGGCCAACATGCCCCATCTACACTAGTCCCACCTTTGCCCACACCGGCCAACATGCCCCATCTACACTAGTCCCACCTTTGCCCACACCGGCCAACATGCCCCATCTACACCAGTCCCACCTTTGCCCACACCGCCCAACATGCCCCATCTACACTAGTCCCACCTTTGCCCACACCGGCCAACATGCCCCATCTACACTAGTCCCACCTTTGCCCACACCGGCCAACATGCCCCATCTACACTAGTCCCACCTTTGCCCACACCGGCCAACATGCCCCATCTACACTAGTCCCACCTTTGCCCACACCAGCCAACATGCCCCATCTACACTAGTCCCACCTTTGCCCACACCGGCCAACCTGCCCCATCTACACTAGTCCCACCTGCCCACACCGGCCAACATGCCCCATCTACACTAGTCCCACCTTTGCCCACACACCGGCCAACATGCCCCATCTACACTAGTCCCACCTTTGCCCACACCGGCCAACATGCCCCATCTACACTAGTGTGGGCAGATCTCTTTGAAAAGACATGATCAAACCTACCATTTTTAGCTCCAGTCTTGGCTGAACGGCAACACTTGAATCATGTTCCCGAAGATAAGGAAAACTATTTTGAGTCAATTTAGTGCAAGGATTTTTTTGTCTTTGCACAGTTCCATATTCTGGTTCTCGGTATAGTTAAATTTAAACATGTCAGTCGATGTCCTCCAATCGTGCGGTTTCAGATCTCCTAGGTTTTATTTTGGTTTTCTAAAATGTGACATGAATTATCTGTATACTGAAGCTCTTGTTTGTAAACTAAAGCTCTCGTTTGTTTGTCTGTTTGTTCCTGAACACCAGCCCAAACGGTACATGATAGCGTGAGAATGTTAGGCCCACCTTACCCACCGCCGTCCCTCGTTTGTTTCTCTGTCTCCAAATTTGAGGAAGGATATTCTTGGTATTGAGGGCGTGCAGCGTAGGTTTACTAGGTTAATTCCTGGAATGGCGGGACTTTCATATGTTGATAGACTGGAGCGACTGGGCTTGTATACACTGGAATTTAGAAGGATGAGAGGGGATCTTATCGAAACGTATAAGATTATTAAGGGGTTGGAGGCAGGAAACATGTTCCCGATGTTGGGGGAGTCCAGAACCAGGGGCCACACACAGTTTAAGAATAAGGGGTCGGCCATTTAGAACGGAGATGAGGAAAAACCTTTTTCAGTCAGAGAGTTGTGAATCTGTGGAATTCTCTGCCTCAGAAGGCAGTGGAGGCCAATTCTCTGAATGCATTCAAGAGAGAGCTGGATAGAGCTCTTAAGGATAGCGGAGTCAGGGGGTACGGGGAGAAGGCAGGAACGGGGTACTGATTGAGAATGATCAGCCTGATCACATTGAATGGCGGTGCGTACAGGCTCGAAGGGCCGAATGGCCTCCTCCTGCACCTATTGTCTATTGTCTATTGTTTGTTCCTGACCTACAGCCAAAACGGTACACGGTAGCGCGACAATGTTAGGCCCACCTTACTCACCGTCGTCCCTTTGGTGCTAATGGAAGAAGTTTCATTGAAATCGGTGTGATATTTTTAAAGCTGCTCACATTTTAAAGTTTAAATCTATCTCCTAGGGAGGGAGGGGGGTGGAGGGGGAGGGAGGGGAAGGGGGGAGGGAGAGGGAAGGGGATGGGGTGGTGAAGGGTGGGGTGGAGGGCAAGAGGGAGGGGGGAGGGGAGGGGGTGAGGGGAGAGGTTTGGGCCCAACATGTCCACTTGGTCTAGCACTTTCTAAATTAATATCCATCCATTCAGTCAGACTTCCAGGAAGCCTCGCGTGTTATGGGAGCAGAATGAGTCCATTCGGCCCATCCGGTCCACTCCGCCATTCAATCACGGCTGGTCTATCTCTCCCTCCCGACCCCATTCTCCTGCCTTCTCCCCATAACCCCTGACACCCGCACTGATCAACAATCTTATCTATCTCTGCCTTAAAAACATCCCACTGACTTGTGGCCTCCACGGCCGTCTGTGGCAACGAATCCCACAGATTCACCGCCCTCTGGCTAAAGAAATTCCTCCCCCTCATCTCCTTCCTCTCATGATCTTATAAAATTCTACGAACTGGCACCAGGAACATTTCATCAGGTCTCACAGTTTAGAAACAGGACCCTCAGCCCACCGACAACAGAATCAAGGGGTATGGGGAGAAGGCAGCCGTGATCACATTGAATGGCGGTGCTGGTTCGAAGGGCCAAATGGCCTCCTCCTGCACTGATTTTTATGTTTCTATGTCTACACCTCACACTGCCTCAGCATAATCTCGTAAGAGTATTGAGTCTAGACGTTAGGAGGTCATGTTGCAGTTGAAACGATCGCCCATTCACACACTTGTTTAGTTTAGAGATACATCGCGGAAACAGGCCCTTCAGCCCACCGAGTCCGTGCCGACCAGCGATCGCCCGTTCACACGCTAGTTTAGTTTAGAGACACAGGAGGCAAAAGTCGGCCATCTTGGAACAGGCCCCAAACACAGGAAACAGGAGGCAAAAGTCGGCCATCTTGGAACAGGCCCCAAACTCTCGCCCTCTCTCTAGTTTTTTATTATAGAGCTTTTATTTAGTTTAGTTTAGTTTAGAGACACAGCGTGGAAACACAATCCCTTCCCCACCGAGTCCGTCCGTCCGCGCCGACCAGCGATCCCCGCACACTAACACTATCCCACACACACTAGGGACAATTTACAAATATACCAAGCTAATTCTGCTCCTATCACATAATCTTACGGATAGATCGGGTAATAGACAATAGGTGCAGGAGGAGGCCATTTGGCCCTTCGAGCCAGCACCGCCATTCAATGTGATCATGGCTGATCATTCTCAATCAGTACCCCGTTCCTGCCTTCTCCCCGTACCCCCTGACTCCGCTATCCTTAAGAGCTCTATCTAGCTCTCTCTTGAATGCATTCAGAGAATTGGCCTCCACTGCCTCCTGAGGCAGAGAATTCCACAGACGTTGGTGAGGCCGCATTGAGAGCATTGTGTTCAGTTCTGGGCACCATGTTATAGGAAAGGTGTTGTCAAGTTGGAAGGGGTGCAGAGAAGATTCACGAGGATGTTGCCAGGACTCGAGGGGCCTGAGCTACAGGGAGAGGTTGGGGCAGGCTGGGACTCTATTCCTTGGAGCGCAGGAGGATGAGGGGCGATCTTATAGAGGTGTACGACATCACGAGGGGAATAGATCGGGCAGAGTCTCTTGCCCAGAGAAGGGGAATCGAGGACCAGAGGACACAGGTTCAAGGTGAAGGGGAAAGATTTAATAGGAATCTGAGGGGTAACTTTTCCACACAGAGGGTGGTGGGTGAATGGAACGAGCTGCCGGAGGAGGTAGTTGAGGCTGGGACTATCCCATCGTTTAAGAAACAGTTGGACAGGTACATGGATAGGACGGGTTTGGAGGGATGTGGGCCAAACGTGGGCAGGTGGGACTAGTGTAGATGGGGCATGTTGGCCGGTGTGGGCAGGTGGGACTAGTGTAGATGGGGCATGTTGGCCGGTGTGGGCAGGTGGGACTAGTGTAGATGGGGCATGTTGGCCGGTGTGGGCAGGTGGTACTAGTGTAGATGGGGCATGTTGGCCGGTGTGGGCAAAGGTTGGACTAATGTAGATGGGGCCTGTTGGCTGGTGTGGGCAGGTGGGGACTAGTGTAGATGGGGCACGTTGGCCAGTGTGGGCAAAGGTGGGACTAGTGTAGATGGGGCATGTTGGCCGGTGTGGGCAGATGGGACTAGTGTAGATGGGGCATGTTGGCCGGTGTGGGCAAAGGTGGGACTAGTGTAGATGGGCCATGTTGGCCGGTGTGGGCAAAGGTGGGACTCGTGTAGATGGGGCATGTTGACCGGTGTGGGCAAAGGTGGGACTAGTGTAGATGGGGCATGTTGGCCGGTGTGGGCAAAGGTGGGACTAGTGTAGATGGGGCACGTTGGCCGGTGTGGGCAAAGGTGGGACTAGTGTAGATGGGGCATGTTGGTCGGTGTGGGCAAAGGTGGGACTAGTGTAGATGGGGCATGTTGGCCGGTGTGGGCGAAGGTGGGACTAGTGTAGATGGGGCATGTTGGCCGGTGTGGGCGAGTTGGGCTGAAGGGCCTGTTTCCACGCTGTGTGACTCTATAATTGACATGCAGGGGCCGTGTCTCTAGGAGGGAGGGGGGGGGGAATAGTTTTTGGTCTCTGACGCTCAGGGCGTGACTCAACTTCTGCAGAAGAGCATTTCTCGTGAAGCAGCCTTATCTTCCCCGGCCAGTCCCTAACTGCTCAGGAAGACAAGAGTCAAAGGACCGACCTGTGGAGAATTCAGGCCGAGCGCAGGAGAGAGACTGACGAAAAACACCCTCAGCCATCGAGCACGGGCCCAACTCACCCACATCAACCAAGATTAGTTAACAGAGAAAACAGGTGCAGGAGGAGGCCATTCGGCCCTTCGAGCCTGTACGCACCGCCATTCACTGTGATCGCGGCCGACCGTCCACAATCAGTAACCCGTGCCTGCCTTCTCCCCATACCCCTTGATTCCGCTAGCCCCTAGAGCTCTATCTGACTCTCTCTTAAACCCGTCCAGTGAATCGGCCCCCACTGCCCTCTGTGGCAGAGAATCCCACACATTCACAACTGGGAAAGTTTCCCCTCGCCTCAGTTTTAAATGGCCTCCCCTTTATTCTTCGGCTGTGTCGCCCGTTCACACACTACTTTAGCTTAGAGATACAGCCCGGAAACAGGAGGCAAAAGTCGGCCATCTTGGAACAGGCCCCAATCCCTCTCCCTCTCTCTGTTTTTTTACTATAGAGCTTTTATTTAGTTTAGTTTAGTTTAGAGACACAGCGCGGAAACACAATCCCTTCCCCACCGAGTCCGTCCGCGCCGACCAGCGATCGCCCGTTCACACACTAGTTTAGTTTAGAGACACAATCCCTTCCCCACCGAGTCCGCACCGATCAGCGATCACACTGTGGACTCAGTGGGTCGAAGGGCCTGTTTCCGCTCTGTATCGCTAAACTAAACTAGTGTGTGAACGGGCGATCGCTGGTCGGCGCGGAAGGACTCGGTGGGCCGAAGGGCCTGTTTCCAGGCCGTGTCTCTAAACTAAACTCGTGTGAACTGGCATCCACACAAAATGCTGGAGTAACTCAGCGGGTCAGGCAGCATTTCTGGGGGAAAGGAATAGGCGCTGGTGAAATGGAAGGGCGGGACGGTGGCGCGGCGGTAGAGTTGCTGCCTCACAGCGCCGGAGACCCGGGTTCCATCCCGACCACGGGCGCCGTCTGTACGGAGTTTGCACGTTCTCCCCGTGACCTCGTGGGTTTTCCCCCGAGATCCTCGGTCTCCTCCCGCACTCCAAAGACGCACAGGTTTGTTAGCTTGGTAAATGTAAAAAATAGTCCCTCGTGTACCATAGTGTTAGTGTGCGGGGATCGCTGGTCGGCACCGACAGACTCGGTGGGCCGAAGGGCCTGTTTCCGCGCCCTTATCTCTAAACTAAACTTGTGAGTGAACGTGTTATTGCTGGTCATAGAAACATAGAAAATAGGTGCAGGAGTAGGCCATTCGGCCCTTCGAGCCTGTACGCACCGCCATTCAATATGACCATGGCTGATCATCCAACTCAGTATCCCGTACCTGCCTTCTCTCCATACCCCCTGATCCCTTTAGCCACAAGGGCCACATCTAACTCCCTCTTAAATAGAGCCAATGAACTGGCCTCAACTACCTTCTGTGGCAGAGAATTCCACAGATTCACCACTCTCTGTGTGAAAAAAAACTTTCTCATCTCGGTCCTAAAAGACTTCCCCCTTATCCTTAAACTGTGACCCCTTGTTCTGGACTTCCCCAACATCGGGAACAATCTTCCTGCATCTAGCCTGTCCAACCCCTTAAGAATTTTGTACGTTTCTATAAGATCCCCCCTCAATCTTCTAAATTCCAGCGAGTACAAGCCGAGTCTATCCAGTCTTTCTTCATATGAAAGTCCTGCCATCCCAGGGATCAATCTGGTGAACCTTCTCTGTACTCCCTCTATGGCAAGAATGTCTTTCCTCAGATTAGGAGACCAAAACTGTACACAATACTCCAGGTGTGGTCTCACCAATGCCCTGTACAACTGCAGCAGAACCTCCCTGCTCCTATACTCAAATCCCCTCGCTATGAATGCCAACATACCATTGGCTTTCTTCACTGCCTGCTGCACCTGCACGCCTACTTTCAATGACTGGAGTACCACGACACCCAGGTCTCGTTGCATCTCCCCTTCTCCTAATCGGCCACCATTCAGATAATAGTCGGCGCTGACTCGGTGGGCCGAAGGGCCACTTTTTCCCCCCCTCTGCCTCTCCCAAACTAAACAGATTTCAGAGGCGGGCGAGATAAGAGGGGTTAATTCTCGGTGACTTCTTCCCACCCGTCAAAAGAAGAAAATAACAGTTCGGATTTCTGACTGCTTATGGCCCAATGATCGCCCTGAATCAGATAAAACCCTTATCAGCCAGAAACAGTTAGTGAGGCAAAAATGGCTTCATCACTGTGTCTTGAGAGTTCAGCGTAGATTATACAGTCTGTTTGGCGTGGCCCTTTCCAGCGACTGGCTTGGGACGCCCATACAAACAGAGGCACAACATTTATCCAACTTATAAATGATAGTATCGTCTTCCGATTCCTCTCACCACATCTCCATCCTAACCGTCACCAACTCCTCTGCAATCGATCTTCAACCCTTCTGTAGATTGGCAGCAACGTCTACATTTTTTTCTTCTTGCCCTCGTTGAGTTTAGTTTAGAGACACAGGCCCTTCGGCCCACCGAGTCCGTCCGCGCCGACCAGCGATCGCCCGTTCGCACGCTAGTTTAGTTTAGAGACACAGGCCCTTCGGCCCACCGAGTCCGTCTGCGCCGACCAGCGATCGCCCGTTCGCACGCTAGTTTAGTTTAGAGACACAGCACGGAAACAGGAGGTAAAAGTCGGCCATCTTGAAACAGGCCCCAAACTCTCGCCCTCTCTCTGGTTTTTTACTATAGAGCTTTTATTTAGATTAGTTTAGTTTAGAGACACAGCGCGGAAACAGGAGGCAAAAGTCGGCCATCTTGAAACAGGCCCCAAACTCTCGCCCTCTCTCTGGTTTTTTACTATAGAGCTTTTATTTAGATTAGTTTAGTTTAGAGACACAGCGCGGAAACACAATCCCTTCCCCACCGAGTCCGCGCCGCCCAGCGATCCCCGCACACTAACACTATCCCACACACACACTGGGGGACAATTTCTACAATTTTACCGACGCCAATTAACCTACAAACCCCCACGTACGCACGTCTTTGGAGTGTGGGAGGAAACCGGAGCGCCCGGAGAAGACCCACGCAGGTCACGGGGAGAGAGAACGTACAAACAAACTCCGTACAGACAGCGCCCATAACCAGGATCGAACCCGGGTCTCGGGAGTCAGGGATAGAACCATAGACAATAGGTGCAGGAGGAGGCCATTCGGCCCTTCGAGCCAGCGCCGCCATTCAATATGATCATGGCTGATCATTCTCAATCAGTACCTCCGTTCCTGCCTTCTCCCCATACCCCCTGACTCCGCTATCCTTAAGAGCTCTATCTAACTCTCTCTTGAAAACATCCAGTGAATCGGCCTCCACTGCCCTCTGTGGCAGAGAATCCCACAGATTCACAACTCTCTGGGTGGAAAAGTTTTTCCTCATCTCAGTCCTAAATGGCCGACCCCTTATTCTTAAACTGTGTGTGGCCCCTAGTTCTGGACTCCCCCAACATGGGGAACATGTTTCCTGCATCTAGCCTGTCCAATCCATTTATTCCCACTGATGCCTGTAACTGGGGTTGCCAACTATCTCACTCCCAAATAAGGGACAAGGTGACGTCACCGCCCCGCGCCCCACGTGACCTCACCCAGCCAGCGGCCACGTGCTCCCGCTTCACCAATGGCGGCTGCCCGGGCCGGGAGGTGGGTTGCTACGCAACCTCCGTTAGGCAGCGCCCGGGCCTCCGGACCTAGACTGTCCAGGCCGACAGCGTCCGGGCCTACAGCGTCCGGGCATAAGGCGTCCGGGCCTACAGCGTCCAGGCATAAGGCGTCCAGGCTTACAGCGTCCGGGCCTACAGCGTCTGGACCTACACTGTCTGGACCTACACTATCCGGACCTACAGCATCCGGGCCTACACTGCCTAACAGTGTGTGGGCCTGGTGTCTGGACCTACACTGTCCGGGCCTACAGCATCTAGGCCTACACTGCCCAACAGTTTGTGGGCCTACACTGTCCGGACCTACACTGTCCGGGCCTACACTGTATGGACCTACACTATCTGAACCTACAGCGTCCGGGCCTACACTGCCCAACAGTGTGTGGGCCTGGTGTCTCCGGGCCTACTGTCCGGGCCTACACTGTCCAGGCCTACAGCGTCCAGGCCTACACTGCCCAACAGTGTGTGGGCCTACAGCGTCTGGGCCTACAGCACCCCCTTGGGCCTAATATGGGACAAGGGTGGTCCCGTACGGGACAACCCCATTTTAGCCCAAAATACGGGCTGTCCTGGCTAATACGGGACAGTTGGCCACCCTATCTTTAACCTCCACTCCTCTCTGTTCCTTTGCAGCCTGCCGTTCCCAGATCGGACATTGCCCAGACCTTGCTCCCAACCTCTTACCGCTGGCTGACCATTATCGTGGACCTCAGACACCGTCCGAAAGCTTTGAGCCGCGTCGATTGGAGATGGCGGCCAAAAAGGTAGGAGCAACACAGAGTCATAGAGTGATACAGTGCGGAAACAGGCCCTTCGGCCCAACTTGCCCACACCGGCCAACATGCCCCATCTACACTAGTCCCACCTGCCCACACCGGCCAACATGCCCCATCTACACTAGTCCCACCTGCCCACACCGGCCAACATGACTCATCCAGACTAGTCCCACCTGCCCACACCGACCAACATGCCCCATCTACACTAGTCCCACCTGCCCACACCGACCAACATGCCCCATCTACACTAGTCCCACCCGCCCACACCGGCCAACATGCCCCATCTACAGTAGTCCCACCTGCCCACACCGACCAACATGCCCCATCTACACTAGTCCCACCTGCCCACACCGACCAACATGCCCCATCTACACTAGTCCCACCTGCCCACACCGGCCAACATGCCCCATCTACACTAGTCCCACCTGCCCAGACCGACCAACATGCCCCATCTACACTAGTCCCACCCGCCCACACCGGCCAACATGCCCGATCTACACTAGTCCCACCTGCCCACACCAGCCAACATGTCCCATCTACACTAGTCCCACCTGGGAACTATGTACCTGCGTTCCTAGATCCCTCTCTGCTCTACAACACTCCCTGTCTACCTGTGACGCCACACTTTCAGGGGACTGTGTACCTGCGCTCCTAGACCCCTCTGCTCTACAACACTCCCCACATCATGCCCTAGTTTGACTTTCCAAATTGCAACACCTTCCACTTATCTGCATGAAACTTCATCCACAATTCCTCAGGCCACCTGCCCAACCGAACGAGCTCCTGGGGCACTATTTGACAACCAGCTTCGCTATTCGAAAGACATTCTATGGCTTCGAAAGACATTCTTGCCATAGAGGGAGTACAGAGAAGGTTCACCAGATTGATTCCTGGGATGGCAGGACTTTCACATGAAGAAAGACTGGATAGACTCGGCTTGTACTCGCTGGAATTTAGAAGATTGAGGGGGGATCTTATAGAAACTTACAAAATCCTTAAGGGGTTGGACAGGCTAGATGCAGGAAGATTGTTCCCGATGTTGGGGAAGTCCAGAACAAGGGGTCACAGTTTAAGGATAAGGGGGAAGTCTTTTAGGACCGAGATGAGAAAGTTTTTTTTCACACAGAGAGTGGTGAATCTGTGGAATTCTCTGCCACAGAAGGTAGTTGAGGCCAGTTCATTGGCTATATTTAAGAGGGAGTTAGATGTGGCCCTTGTGGCTAAAGGGATCAGGGGGTATGGAGAGAAGGCAGGTACGGGATACTGAGTTGGATGATCAGCCGTGATCATATTGAATGGCGGTGCGTACAGGCTCGAAGGGCCGAATGGCCTACTCCTGCACCTATTTTCTATGTTTCTATCTGCAAAACCACCCACTTTAGTCTCATCTGCAAACTTGCTAATCAGGCCTTGTATGTTCTCATCCAAACTGTTGATATAAACGACAAACGACAATGGACCGACCACTAGCAACAGGCCAACCTGTCCGATAAGCGACCTTGACCTTCGAACCTAGGAAAGAACCGCCCGTGCTGGTTTACACCCAAGATAGACACAAAAAGCCGGAGTCAGGCAGCACCTCTGGAGAAAAGGAATTGGTGACGTTTCTGGTCTTCAGACTGAGATTCGGGGGAGAGGGAAATTGGAGTTGAGTATAGGAGCAAGGAGGTCCTTCTGCAGTTGTACAGGGCCCTGGTGAGACCGCACCTGGAGTACTGTGTGCAGTTTTGGTCTCCTAGTTTGAGTTTAGGAGCAAGGAGGTCCTTCTGCAGTTGTACAGGGCCCTGGTGAGACCGCACCTGGAGTGCTGTGTGCAGTTTTGGTCTCCTAGTTTGAGTTTAGGAGCAAGGAGGTCCTTCTGCAGTTGTACAGGGCCCTGGTGAGACCGCACCTGGAGTACTGTGCGCAGTTTTGGTCTCCAAATGTGAGGAAGGACATTCTTGCTATTGAGGGCGTGCAGCGTAGGTTAATTCCCGAAATGGCGGGACTGTCGTATGTTGAAAGACTGGAGCGACTGGGCTTGTATACACTGGAATTTAGAAGGATGAGAGGAGATCTTATCGAAACGTCTAAAGATTATTAAGGGGTTGGACACGTTAGAGGCAGGAAACATGTTCCCAGTGTTGGGGGAGTCCAGAACAAGGGGCCACACAGTTTAAGAATAAGGGGTCGGCCATTTGGAACCGAGATGAGGAAAAAGATTTTCAGTCAGAGAGTTGTGAATCTGTGGAATTCTCTGCCTCAGAGGGCAGTGGAGGCCAATTCTCTGAATGCATTCAAGAGAGAGCTAGATAGAGCTCTTAAGGATAGCGGAGTCAGGGGGTATGGGGAGAAGGCAGGAACGGGGTACTGATTGAGAATGATCAGCCGCGATCACGGTGAATGGCGGTGCTGGCTCGAGGGGCCGAATGGCCGAATTGTCTATTGTCTAATACTAAATGTGGCCTCACCAACGTCTTATACAAGACTATGTCTTTTGGACAATACTCAGGCAGGGAACATGTTTCTTGCCTCTCGCGTGTCCAATCCCTTAAGAATTTTACACGTCTCTATAAGATCCCCCTCTCGTCCTTCTAAACTCCAGTGAATACAAGCCCAGTCTTTCCAATCTTTCCTCGTACGACAGTCCCGCCATCCCGGGGATTAGCCTGGTGAACCTACGCTGCACTGCCCTCAATAACAAGATCACAATAACTCTTTTGGGATGTTGTAAAGTCCAACAAACACACATTCGGATACTAGTCCTACGTTAGCCCACGTTCCCCACCCACTCCCGACACTCTCGGAGATGGTCACAAGGTGAAGCACGTGGAAACTCCGTACAGACAGCACCCGTGGTCGGGATCGTACCTGGGTCTCCGGCGCTGTGAGTTGCCGCCTCACGGTGCCAGAGACCCGGGTTCCATCCCGACCGCGGGCGCCGTCTGCACGGAGTTTGTTTGTACGTTCTCTCTCCCCGTGACCTGCGTGGGTTTTCTCCGGGCGCTCCGGTTTCCTCCCACACTCCAAAGACGTGCGTACGGGTTTGTAGGTTAATTGGCTTCGGTGAAGATTATAAATTGTCCCCCAGTGTGTGTGTGTGTGTGGGATAGTGTTAGTGTGCGGGGATCGCTGGTCGGCGCGGACGGACTCGGTGGGGAAAGGAATGTGTATCTGCGCTGTGTCTCCAAACTAAATTAAACTAAATAAAAGCTCTATAGTAAAAAACCAGAGTGAGGGCGAGAGTTTGGGGCCTGTTCCAAGATGGCCGACTTTTGCCTCCTGTTTCCGCGCTGTGTCTCCAAACTAAACTAGTGTGTGAAGTCTGAAGTCTGAAGAAGGGTCTCGACCCGAAACATAGAAACATAGAAACATAGAAAATAGGTGCAGGAGTAGGCCATTCGGCCCTTCGAGCCTGTACACACCGCCATTCCATATGATCATGGCTGATCATCCAGCTCCGTAGCTCGTACCTGCCTTCTCTCCATACCCCCTGATCCCTTTAGCAAAAGGGCCACATCTAACTCCTCTTAAATATAGCCAATGAACTGGCAGAGAATTCCACAGATTCACCACTCTCTGTGTGAAGAAATGTTTTCTCATCTCGGTCCTAAAAGACTTCCCCCTTATCCTTAAACTGTGACCCCTTGTTCTGGATTTCCCCAACATCGGAACAATCTTCCTGCATCTAGCCTCTCCAACCCCTTAAGAATTTTATATGTTTCTATAAGATCCCCCCCTCAGTCTTCTAAATTCCAGCGAGTACAAGCCGAGTCTATCCAGTCTTTCCTCATATGAAAGTCCCGCCATCCAGGGATCAATCTGGTGAACCTTCTCTGTACTCCCTCTATGGCAAGAATGTCTTTCCTCAGATTTAGGAGACCAAAACTGTACGCAATACTCCAGGTGTGGTCTCACCAATGCCCTGTACAACTGCAGAAGGACCTCTTTGCTCCTAAAGTCAAACTAGGAGACCAAAACTGTACGCAATACTCCAGGTGTGGTCTCACCAAGGCCCTGTACAACTGCAGCAGAACCTCCCTGCTCCTATACTCAAATCCTCTTGCTATGAATGCCAACATACCATTCGCTTTCTTCACTGCCTGCTGCACCTGCACGCTTGCTTTCAATGACTGGTGCACCACGACACCCAGGTCACGTTGCATCTCCCATTGAAACGTCACCCATTCCTTCTCTCCGAGATGCTGCCTGACCCGCTGAGTTACTCCAGCATTTTGTGAATAAATACCTTCGATTTGTACCAGCGTCTTCTTAAACTAGCGTGTGAACGGGGCGATCGATCGCTGGTCGGCGCGGACGGGACTCGGTGGGGAAGGGATTGCGTTTCCGCGCTGTGTGTGTGTGTGTGTGTGTGTGTGTGTGTGTGTGTGTGTGTGTGTGTGTGTGTGTGTGTGTGTGCGTGTGGAGGTTGTGGTTAATCGGAGGCGGGACACCACATACTGACAAGTCCCCTCCTCCCTCCCTCTCCTCCCTTTCCTCACTGCGCCCCAGCCCACCATAAAGATATCTCTCCCTGGTATCTGCCTGTTCAATCGCCTGCTCGCCCCAGCCTGACGGTCTAAGCACTGAGATAGAAGATAGCTGGGACCTATCGCCGAATTTCATCAGCGGTCATCTTTTCGGAGCTGTGTCTTTCCTTCCCCCCCCCCGCCCGCCCCCTGCAAAAGGTTAGTGGCTTTCGACAGTTTGTTATCAGTAAAGCTTCTGAACGCTTTAAAGGCCGGTCCCGCTTTGGGGATTCTAAGGCGATAAACGAGACTGCGGCCGAACTTTTGCCGGGGTGTCGCGGGCGTGATCGCGAGGAGTCTTCAATGAATCGTAGCTGATCTCGTGTCGTCTCGCGGAACGGTTTTCCAGATAGAAATCTCTCGGCGACAGCTGGCTTGTCGCCAGGTATCGCGGCTTATTGCGGGCTGTCTCGGATGCGTTTAGAAGCACGTAATATTAAATTGAGAAAAGGCACGTGAAGATACCATAAGTGCAGAAGAACAGCAGGCAGCGAGGAAAGGAAGCATGCAGGTACAGCAGGCAGCGAAGAAAGCCAATGGCACGTTGGCCTTCATAACGAGAGGAGTTGAGTATAGGAGCAAAGAGGTCCTTCTGCAGTTGTACAGGGCCCTAGTGAGACCGCACCTGGAGTACTGTGTGCAGGTTTGGTCTCCTAATGTGAGTTTAGGAGCAAAGAGGTCCTTCTGCAGTTGTACAGGGCCCTGGTGAGACCGCACCTGGAGTACTGTGTGCAGTTTTGGTCTCCAAATTTTGAGGAAGGACATTCTTGCTATTGAGGGCGTGCAGCGTAGGTTAATTCCCAGAATGGCGGGACTGTCGTATGTTGAAAGACTGGAGCGACTGGGCTTGTATACACTGGAATTTAGAAGGATGAGAGAATATCTTATCGAAACGTATAAGATTATTAAGGGGTTGGACACGTTAGAGGCAGGAAACATGTTCCCAATGTTGGGGGAGTCCAGAACCAGGGGCCACACACAGTTTAAGAATAAGGGGTCGGCCATTTAGAACGGAGATGAGGAGAAACTTTATCAGTCAGAGAGTTGTGAATCTGTGGA
>NC_135986.1:5337182-5357182 GCF_053455715.1 Rhinoraja longicauda
AGGCTTGTATACACTGGAATTTAGAAGGATGAGAGGGGATCTTATCGAAACGTATAAGATTATTAGGGGTTGGACACGTTAGAGGCAGGAAACATGTTCCCAATGTTGGGGGAGTCCAGAACAAGGGGCTACAGTTTAAGAATAAGGGGTCAGCCATTTAGAACGGAGATGAGGAAAAACTTTTTCAGTCAAGAGAGTTGTGAATCTGTGGAATTCTCTGCCTCAGAAGGCAGTGGAGGCCAATTCTCTGAATGCATTCAAGAGAGAGCTAGATAGAGCTCTTAAGGATAGCGGAGTCAGGGGGTATGGGGAGAAGGCAGGAACGGGGTACTGATTGAGAATGATCAGCCATGATCACATTGAATGGCGATGCGTACAGGCTCGAAGGGCCGAATGGCCTCCTCCTGCACCTATTGTCTATTGTCATTGGAGACCCTCGGACTATCCTTTATCGGACTTTACCTTGCTCTAAACGTTGTTCCCTTTACCCTGTGTCTGTACACTGTGGACGGCCCGATTGTAATCGTGTTCAGTCTTTCCGCTGACTGGATAGCATGCAGCGACAAAGCTTTTCACTGTACCTCGGTACACGGGACAATAAACTAATCTCTCTCTTTCGATTGTAATCATGTACAGTCTTTCGCTGACTGGATAGCACGCAACAACAAAGTTCAGAAACACATAGAAAATAGGTGCAGGAGGCCATTCGGCCCTTCGAGCCTGTATGCACCGCCATTCATTGTGATCACAGCTGATCATCCACAATCAGTAACCCGTGCCTGCCTTCTCCCCATATCCCTTGATTCCACTGGCCCCTAGAGCTCTATCTAACTCTCTCTTAAACCCATCCAGTGAATCGGCCTCCACTGCCCTCTGTGGCAGAGAATCCCACACATTCACAACTGGAAAGTTTCTCCTCACCTCAGTTTTAAATGGCCTCCCCTTTATTCTTAGACTGTGTGGCCCCTGGTTCTGGACTCCCCCAACATTGGGAACATGTTTCCTGCATCTAGCTTGTCCAGTCCTTTTATAATTTTACACGTCTCTATAAGATCCCCCTCTCGTCCTTCTAAACTCCAGTGAATACAAGCCCAGTCTTGCCAATCTTTCCTCGTACGACAGTCCCGCCATCCCGGGGATTAACCTGGTGAACCTACGCTGTACTGCATCAATAGCAAGGACGTCCTTCCTCAAAACATAACAATAAATTAAACTTAACTGGACTTCATCTTGCATCAAACGTTATTCCCTTCATCATATATCTGTACACTGTGGATGACTTGATTGTAATCAGGCAGAGTTTAGTTTAGTTTAGAGATACAGCGCGGAAACACAATCCCTTCCCCACCGAGACCGCGCCGACCAGCGATCGCCCGTTCACACACTAGTTTAGTTTAGAGACACAGCGCGGAAACACAATCCCTTCCCAACCGAGTCCGTCCGCGCCGACCAGCGATCCCCGCACACTAACACTATCCCACGCAGGTCATGGGGAGAACGTACAAACAAACTCCGTACGGACAGCGCCCGCGGTCGGGATGGAACCCTGGTCTCTGGCGCCATGAGGCAGTAATTCTACCGCCGCGCCACCGTGACGTGTGGACTGGATAGCACGCGACAAGAACGATTCTCACGGTGCACGTGACAATAACCTGAACATTTCTTCACACCGTGAAGCTACAGTCGGGGCAAATCATCTCCAGATATTCCTTTGCAAAACTATTCAGCAGAATCGCCCGCAGACAGATGGCCGGCCTTTCACACACACGAGCAACTGGTGTCACCGACACTCGCCTCTGTTGCTCAGCGAACAGTGAGCGGCCGGGACAGAGTGGACGTGGAGAGGATGTTTCCACTAGTGGGAGAGTCTGGGACCAGAGGGCGCAGCCTCAGAATTAAAGGACGTTCCTTTAGGAAGGAGATGGGGAGGAATTTATTTCGGCTGAGGGTGGTGAATCTGTGGGATTCTTTGCCACAGACAGCCGTGGAGGCCACAAGTCAGTGGGGGTTTTGTTCCCGTCTTCAGTTTAAACCAGCATCTGCAGATCCTTGCTGTATATCTATATAGTAGAACTCCTGTTTGTTTGTTTGTTCCTGAACTACAGCCACAACGGTCGGTGCATGATAGCACGACAATTATGATGGAGGCCACAAGTCAGTGGATGTGTTTCAGGCAGAGATAGGCAGATTGTTGATCAGTGCAGGTGTCAGGGGTTTACGGGGAGAAGGCAGGAGAACGGGGTCGGGAGGGAGAGATAGATCGGCCACGATCGATGGGCGGAGTGGACGCGATGGCCGAATGGCCTAATTCTGCTCCTATTTCTTATAAACATGAACATACAGCAAACAGACCCGTCCCCACTGGTACTGTACCCCAGTGTCACACACACACCTGTCCCCCACCAGTACTGTACCCCAGTGTTACACACACACCCCCATCCCCACCAGTACTGTACCCCAGTGTTACACACACACCTGTCCCCACCAGTACTGTACCCGTGTTACACACACACCTGTCCCCACCGTACTGTACCCCAGTGTTACACACACACCTGTCCCCCACCAGTACTGTACCCCAGTGTCACACACACATCGTCCCCACCATACTGTACCCAGTGTTACGCACGCACCTGTCCCCACCAGTACTGTACCCCAGTGTTACACACACCTGTCCCCACCAGTACTGTACCCCAGTGTTACACACACACCTGTCCCCACCAGTACTGTACCCCAGTGTTACACACACACCTGTCCCCACCAGTACTGTACCCCAGTGTTACACACACACCTGTCCCCACCAGTACTGTACCCCAGTGTACACACACACTTGTCCCCACCAGTACTGTACCCCAGTGTCACACACACCCCCGTCCCCACCGGTACTGTACCCGTGTTACACACACACCTGTCCCCCACCAGTACTGTACCCCAATGTTACACACACACCTGTCCCACCAGTACTGTACCCCAGTGTTACACACACACCTGTCCCCACCAGTACTGTACCGCAGTGTTACACACATACCTGTCCCCACCAGTACTGTACCCCAATGTTACACACACACCTGTCCCCACCAGTACTGTACCCCAGTGTTACACACACCTGTCCCCACCAGTACTGTACCCCAGTGTTACACACACACCTGTCCCCACCAGTACTGTACCCCAGTGTTACACACACACCTGTCCCCACCAGTACTGTACCCCAGTGTTACACACACACTTGTCCCCACCAGTACTGTACCCCAGTGTCACACACACCCCCGTCCCCACCGGTACTGTACCCGTGTTACACACACACCTGTCCCCACCAGTACTGTACCCCAATGTTACACACACACCTGTCCCCACCAGTACTGTACCCCAGTGTTACACACACACCTGTCCCCACCAGTACTGTACCGCAGTGTTACACACACACCTGTCCCCACCAGTACTGTACCCCAATGTTACACACACACCTGTCCCCACCAGTACTGTACCCCAGTGTTACACACACCTGTCCCCACCAGTACTGTACCCCAGTGTTACACACACACCTGTCCCCACCAGTACTGTACCCCAGTGTTACACACATACCTGTCCCCACCGGTACTGTACCCCAATGTTACACACATACCTGTCCCCACCGGTACTGTACCCCAGTGTTACACACACCTGTCCCCACCAGTACTGTACCCCCAGTGTTACACACACACCTGTCCCCACCAGTACTGTACCCCCAGTGTTACACACACACCTGTCCCCACCAGTACTGTACCCCAATGTTACACACACACCTGTCCCCACCAGTACTGTACCCCAGTGTTACACACACTTGTCCCCACCAGTACTGTACCCCAATGTTACACACACCTGTCCCCACCAGTACTGTACCCCAGTGTTACACACACACCTGTCCCCCACCAGTACTGTACCCCAGTGTTACACACACACCTGTCCCACCGGTACTGTACCCCAGTGTTACACAAACACCAGTCCCCACCAGTACTGTACCCCAGTGTTACACACACACTTGTCCCCACCAGTACTGTACCCATGTTACACACACCCGTCCCCACCAGTACTGTACCCCAGTGTTACACACACACCCGTCCCCACCAGTAATGTACCCCAGTGTTACACACACCCCAGTCCCCACCAGTACTGTACCCCAGTGTTACACACACACCCCCGTCCCCACCAGTACTGTACCCGTGTTACACACACCCGTCCCCACCAGTACTGTACCCCAGTGTTACACACACACCCCCGTCCCCACCAGTAATGTACCCCAGTGTTACACACACCCCCCCGTCCCCACCAGTAATGTACCCCAGTGTTACACCCCAGTCCCCACCAGTACTGTACCCTAGTGTTACACACACACACCCGTCTCCACCCGTCCTGTCTCCACTCTCTCTCCCCCCACTCTCTCTCTCCCCCTTTCTCTCTCCCTCTCTCTTTCTCTGTCTCTCTCCATATCTCTCTCCCTCCCCTCTCTCTACCCCCTCTCTCCCCCCCTCTCTCCCCCCCCCTCTCTCTCCCCCCTCTCTCCCCTTTCTCTCTCCCCCCTCTCTCTCTCTCCCCTCTCTCTCCCCCCTCTCTCTCCCCCCCTTTCTCTCTCCCCCCCTCTCTCTCTTCCCCCCCTCTCTCTCCCCCCCTTTCTCTCCCCCCCCCTCTCTCTCCCCCCCCTCTCTCTCTCCCCCTCTCTCTCTCCCCCCCTCTCTCTCCCCCCTCTCTCTCTCCCCCTCCTCTCTCTCCCCCCTCTCTCTTCTCCCCCCCTTTCTCTCTCCCCCCCCTCTCTCTCCCCCCTTTCTCTCTCTCTCCCCCCCTCTCTCTCTCCCCCCCTCTCTCTCCCCCCACTCTCTCTCTCCCCACTCTCTCTTTCTGTCTCTGTCTTTCGACCCCCCGAGACCATTCACCCCCACACAGCCCTCCTAGCCCACCCCACCTCTCTCTCTCTCTCTCTCTCTCTCTCTCTCTCTCTCTCTCTCTCTCTCTCTCTCTCTCTCTCTCTCTCTCTCTCTCTCTCTCTCTCTCTCTCTCTCTCTCTCTCTCTCTCTCTCTCTCTCTCTCTCTCTCTCTCTCTCTCTCTCTCTCTCTCTCTCTCTCTCTCTCTCTCTCCTCTCTCTCTCTCTCTCTCTCTCTCTCTCCTCTCTCTCTCTTCTCTCTCTCTCTCTCTCTCTCTCTCTCTCTCTCTCTCTCTCTCTCTCTCTCTCTCTCTCTCTCTCTCTCTCTCTCTCTCTCTCTCTCTCTCTCTCTCTCTCTCTCTCTCTCTCTCTCTCTCTCTCTCTCTCTCTCTCTCTCTCTCTCTCTCTCTCCTCTCTCTCTCTCTCTCTCTCTCTCTCTCTCTCTCTCTCTCTCTCTCTCTCTCTCTCCCTCTCCCCCTCTCTCATCTCTCTCTCTGTCTCTCTCTATCTCTCACCTACTGGGTCGCCGCCTCCGCCGCCATCTTAGTTGTCCGTTGGCCGCCGCCCTCCGTCCCCGCCCCTCGCCCGCCCATTGGCCGCTCAGCGCCGCCTCCCCGCCTCCCATTGGTCGGGACCCTGCCGTCATTCATCGGTCAAGCGTCCCCTCGCCCTCCGCGCCCGCCGCCGCCATTGGACGAGACACCGGTCACTCACCCACTACATCCCGCCTTCTCCCCTCCCGCCGCCGCCATTGGCTCAGTACCCGGTCACTCACCCACAACATCCCGCCCTTCCACAGCCCGCCCTCCCCATTGGCTCAGTCCCCGGTCACTCACCCACAACATCCCTCCCCCATTGGTGAAGAGACCGGTCATTCACCGAGAACCGCCCGCACCCTCCCCGCCCGCCGCCGCCATTGGGCGTGAGGACCGGTCACTCACCCACAATATCCCGCCCACCTCATCTCCGTCCTCCTCATTGTCGAGACACCGGTCACTCATCGGTCAAGCGTCCAGCCCCCCTTCCGCTCTCCCCATTGGTCCCTCCTCACCTCACCCTCCTCCCGCATTGGCCCAGACCCCGGTCACTCACCCATCAACCTCCCGCCCCCTCCCTGCACGTCCTCCCATTGGTCCAGACCGTCCCGCCCCTTCGCCAAACCGCCCTCCCACTGGCCGAGCTCCCGTCGCTCATAATCTACTCGTCCCGCCCCGTTCCCGTCCTTCCCCTTGGCCCGACCTCACCCCTCCCGCCTCCTTCCATTCGCCGGTCACTCACCGAGAACCGCCCGCCCCCTCCGCTACCCGCACTCCTCATTGGTCCCTCCTCACCCCGCCCTCCTTCCTCATTGGCCTACACTGCGTTAAACCCGCGACACCGGTCACTCACCCACAACACGCCCCCTTCATCTCCGCCCTCTCCATTGGCCGCTCAGCGATTCCGCCCCTCCACCCATTCTCCAATACACCGGTCACTCAGCAAGAACCGCTCCCCATTGGTCTGTGCTCACCCCGCCCTCCTCCCGCATTGGCCCAGTCCCCGGTCACTCGCCCAGAATATCCCGCCCCTTCCACACCTCCAGCCCTCCCCATTGGCCGAACAGCGGCTTCGCCCCTCCACCCATTCGCCGACACAACCGGTCACTCAGCAAGAACCTCCCGCCTTCTGCCGTCCACCATCTTCTCATTGGTCCATACTCACCACGCCCTTCTTCCTCATTGGCCCAGACTCCGGTCACTTACCATCAACCCCATCGCCTCTCCTCTCCCATTGGCTCACATGCCGTTCACTCACCCAAAGCCTCCCGCCCCTCCCCCCTCCCTGCTCTCCTCATTGTTCCAGCCTCACACCGCCCTGCTCCCGCATTGGCCCAGACCCCTGTCACTCACCCTAAATCTCCCGCCTCCTCCCCTCCCCGCTCTCCTCATTGGCTCAGATACCGGTCACGTCCCGCCCCCTCCCACCCTGCCAACCCCATTGGCTCAGATTCCTGACACTCACCTAGAACCTCCCGCTTCTTCCCCTTCCCTCTCTCCTCATTGGTCCACCCTCACCCCGCCCTCCTCCCGCATTGGTCCAGACACCGTCACTCACTCTAAAGCTCCCGCGCCCTCCCCTCCCCGCTCTCCGCATTGGTCCGCCCACATCCCGCCCTGCTCCCGCATTGGCCCAGTCCCCGGTCACTCACCTAGACACCTGTCACTTACCAATCACCACGCCCCCTCGCTCCTCCCATTGGCTTACATACTGGTCACTCACCCAGAACTCCCGCCCCCTCCCACCCTGCCAACCCCATTTGCTCAGACACCTGTCACTCAACTCACGCCCCTCAATTCCCATTGGTCGCCTAGAGGCATCCGCCCACTACCGATTGGGCTAGACACCGGCCACTCACCTAGTACCTCCCGCATCCTCCCTCCCGGCCAACCCCATTGGCCGAGCGCCCCATCACTCACCCCTTCTTGTCTCGCCCCCATGCTCCCCACCAACCCCATTAGCCGAGCGCCCCATCACTCAGCCCCTCTTTCGTCCCGCCCCCATCCTCCAGCCAACCCCCATTGGTCCCTCCCCACCCCGCCCACCTCTCTAACCCCTCCCCCCGGACTGGCAGTAAACATGCACCGAGTACTCGTATTAGTATTAGTGGTGGTATTAGTATTAGTAGTGGTATTAGTATTAGTAGTGGTATTAGTATTAGTGCTGGTATTAGTACTAGTGGTGGTATTAGTATTATTGGTATTAGTATTTGTATTAGTAGTGTTATTAGTATTAGTAGTGGTATTAGTATTAGTGGTGGTATTAGTACTGGTATTAATATTAATGGTGGTATTAGTATTAGTAGTGGTATGTATTAGTGGTGGTATTAGTATTAGTGTTGGTATTAGTATTAGTGGTGGTATTAGTATTAGTGTTGGTATTAGTATTAGTGGTGGTATTAGTATTAGTGGTGGTATCAGTATTAGTGGTGGTATTAGTATTAGTTGTGGTATTAGTATTAGTAGTGGTATTAGTATTAGTAGTGGTATTAGTATTAGTGGTGGTATCAGTATTAGTGGTGGTATCAGTATTAGTGGTGGTATCAGTATTAGTGGTTGGATTAGTTTTAGTGGTGGTATTAGTATTAGTGGTGGTATTAATATTAGTGGTGGTATTAATATTAGTGGTGGTATCAGTATTAGTGGTGGTATCAGTATTAGTTGTGGTATTAGTATTAGTAGTGGTATTAGTATTAGTAGTGGTATTAGTATTAGTGGTGGTATCAGTATTAGTGGTGGTATCAGTATTAATGGTGGTATTAGTATTAGTGGTGGTATTAGTATTAGTGGTGGTATCAGTATTAGTAGTGGTATTAGTATTAGTGGTGGTATTAATATTAGTGGTGTTATTAGTATTAGTGGTGGTATCAGTATTAGTAGTGGTATTCGTATTAGTGGTGGTATTAATATTAGTGGTGGTATTAGTGTTAGTGGTGCTATTAATATTAGTGGTGGTATTAGTATTAGTGGTGGTATCAGTATTAGTAGTGGTATTAGTATTAGTGGTGGTATTAGTATTATTTGGGGTATTAGTATTAGTAGTGGTATTAGTATTAGTAGTGGTATTAGTATTAGTGGTGGTATGAGTAATAGTAGTGGTATTAGCATTAGTAGTGGTATTAGTATTAGTACTGGTATTAATATTAATGGTGGTATTAGTATTAGTAGTGGTATTAGTATTAGTGGTGGTGTTGTAGTTCGTGACCTATTAACAGAATAGTCAGACAACCAAAATCGTTTAACCTCTTTATTCTACTCACCCAGGCGGGAGAGAGCCTAGATATCAAAGCGTTCAGAAACGCTCAGGCAGCCAGTGAAGCCTCTCTCCCCGAATGCTTACATTTACACACCTTTTATACCCTAAATACTTGTGCCAGTTTTTTCCATCGCTGCCTTATATGGCAAGTGTACAATACCCTATAAATCTGTATGTGTCTTTCGGGACCTCCATGTCCGTCGTGTCCATCGTGACCTACGTGACCTCTTCTTTCTTGGGAACAAAGGTAGTCCATATGGCAAGATGTTCTTCTTAACACTTCAAAGCTTTGAACGCTGGTTGCTGATATCAGAGGATACGATCAGCCATAAACCGCGCTTCCATGCTGACAACAGGATGCCCCAGGAATAATCCGAGCTGGAGCTTTTACACTCCTGCAATAAAACCCACATAGCTGCATTCGTAATGTTAAGCCCTTGCATTCCCCTCTTTGATTTTGCTATAATCACAGTCTTTTAAAGTGGCCGATTGACAAATATTTGGCATATAGATGGACCGAAGCAATAACAGATTAACAGAATCACAACAATTAACACAATGATACTGCCTTAATGGAGAATCGGCCCCCACAAATATCCTAAACCAAACCAATCCCATCCTGAAGCATTACTTCGATCTTGGGCTAAATCTACCCCTATTTTCCTAGTCAAGTCAAGTCAATTTTATTTGTATAACACATTTAAAAACAACCCACGTTGACCAAAGTGCTGTACATCAGTACAGGTACTAATAACGAACATACAATAGCACACAAACATAACACCACATACATAAACCGTTCGCAGCGCCCCCCTCAGAGGGCTCAAACGCTAAACACTCTTTCTATAACCTCTTTCACATGCCCCGCGATATTGGTGATTGTATACACTGGAATTTAGAAGGATGAGAGGAGATCTTATCGAAACGTGTAAGATTATTAAGGGGTTGGACACGTTAGAGGCAGGAAACATGTTCCCAATGTTGGGGGAGTCCAGAACAAGGGGCCACAGTTTAAGAATAAGGCGTAGGCCATTTAGAACTGAGATGAGGAAAAACGTTTTCAGTCAGAGAGTTGTGAATCTGTGGAATTCTCTGCCTCAGAAGGCAGTGGGGGCCAATTCTCTGAATGCATTCAAGAGAGAGCTAGATAGAGCTCTTAAGGATAGCGGAGTCAGGGGGTATGGGGAGAAGGCAGGACGGGGTACTGATTGAGAGTGATCAGCCTTGATCACATTGAATGGTGGTGCTGGCTCGAAGGGCCGAATGGCCTCCTCCTGCACCTATTGTCTATTGTCTATTGTCTATTAGAGGATACATCTGGTACTAATGTACAACATTATTGCCCTATCATAGCACAGGTGCCCCCTTTCTCGGCTAGCAGGAAATCTAGGGCCATACGATTCTGGAGAGCGACAAGACGCAGGGCCATTATTTCAGTTGTTAACTGGCCTATTTGTTCCTGGGTCTCGTACAGTCCATCAGCAGTACAATTTGCTCATTATTCCAGGGCACTAGCTAAGTTTCTAATTTCTGTTCCCGCCCGAGCGGTTCCCCATCTCGGGAATATTATCCACCAAAACCTTTCAAACTCCGATACAGCTCGTTTAGAGCGCCACTCTGGATGCTGTAGAGGATGATTTATGATTCGTAAATGTGGGATTACAAAAGCTAGATAACAGCACCCTGTCCGGGTCTTATAAGGTCTCTGATTATACCGTGGCGAAAGTCCTCGTAACCAGACATATGCCCAGCTCCCACATATTAAGTAAGTCCCATTAAGAGGTCTTGGGGGAACTGCAGTACTGATATGGGTGCATGTGCTGAATCCCACAGACAGGCTAACTTCATTTGGTCTAGATCCCATTCTACAGAAACAGGTTGTATTTATTGGTGTTTCTGGAGAGTCATGAGGAGAATTAACTTGTACCCGGGGCCAATTCTCCTGTGTTTGATTAAGACAGGGTCTCAAGGACCACCCATTAAAACACTGACATCCACAGTCATCTGATTGGTTGTCATAATCCAATTATTGGGGCCAGGGCTCTGTGAGTGATTCAAAAAGAACCGGGCAGACCTGACTTCACTCAGAGTGAAGGAGACCTGGTAATGAGGCATCATGCTTCTACCATGTGCTGGAACCTGGGGCGCGCACCCAACAGGCAGAACGTTCCACCTGTGAAGCATATGTCTGACATAAAGAGAGGATTTGAGTATAGGAGCCGGGAGGTTCTACTGCAGTTGTACAGGGCATTGGTGAGACCACACCTGGAGTATTGCGTACAGTTTTGGTCTCCTAATCTGAGGAAATACATTCTTGCCATAGAGGGAGTACAGAGAAGGTTCACCAGATTGATTCCTGGGATGGCAGGACTTTCATATGAAGAAAGACTGATAGACTCGGCTTGTACTCGCTGGAATTTAGAAGATTGAGGGGGGATGTTATAGAAACTTACAAAATTCATAAGGGGTTGGACAGGCTAGATGCAGGAAAATTGTTCCCAATGTTGGGGAAGTCCAGAACAAGGGGTCACAGTTCAAGGATAAGGGGGAAGACTTTTAGGACCGAGATGAGAAAGTTTTTTTTCACACAGAGAGTCGTGAATCTGTGGAATTCTCTGCCACAGAAGGTAGTTGAGGCCAGTTCATTGGCTATATTTAAGAGGGAGTTAGATGTGGCCCTTGTGGCTAAAGGGATCAGGGGGTATGGAGAGAAGGCAGGTACGGGATACTGAGTTGGATGATCAGCCACGATCATATTGAATGGCGGTGCGTACAGGCTCGAAGGGCCGAATGGCCTCCTCCTGCACCTATTTTCTATGTTTCTATGAAACGATTGGTTCGCCGGAGACCCGAGGTTCGTCCTTCTATCTGACTACCGAGGGTCAATCCCCATCTTAGCCACATGTTCTCTCGGACCTGAGAATGCTAGGCTGAAAAAGATTGGGTTAATAATTTCATATATTCAATTAAACGCTCATCCAGAGCGCGCAGTTCATGACAATAGACAATAGACAATAGACAATAGACAATAGGTGCAGGAGTAGGCCATTCAGCCCTTCGAGCCTGTACGCACCGCCATTCAATGCGATCATGGCTGATCACTCTCAATCAGTACCCCGTTCCTGCCTTCTCCCCATACCCCCTCACTCCACTATCCTTCAGAGCTCTATCCAGCTCTCTTTTGAAAGCATCCAACGAACTGGCCTCCACTGCCTTCTGAGGCAGAGAATTCCACACCTTCATCACTCTCTGACTGAAAAAGTTCTTCCTCATCTCAGTTCTAAATGGCCTACCCCTTATTCTTAAACTGTGGCCCCTTGTTCTGGACTCCCCCAACATTGGGAACATGCTTCCTGCCTCTACTGTGTCCAAACCCCTAATTATCTTATATGTTTCAATCAGATCCCCCCTCATCCTTCTAAATTCCAGTGTATACAAGCCTAATTGCTCCAGCCTTTCAACATACGACAGTCCCACCATTCCGGGAATTAACCTAGTGAACCTACACTGCACGCCCTCAATAGCAAGAATATCCTTCCTCAAATTTGGAGACCAAAACTGCACACAGTACTCCAGGTGCGGTCTCGCCAGGGCCCGGTACAACTGTAGAAGGACTTCTTTGCTCCTATACTCAACTCCTCTTGTTATGAAGGCCAACATTCCATTGGCTTTCTTCACTGCCTGCTGTACCTGCATGCTTCCTTTCAGTGACTGATGCACTAGGACACCCAGATCTTGTTGAACATCCCCTCTTCCTAACTTGACACCATTCAGATAATAATCTGCCTTTCTATTCTTACTTCCAAAGTGAATAACCTCACACTTATCTACATTAAACTGCATCTGCCATGCATCCTCCCACTCACACAACCTGTCCAAGTCACCCTGCAGCCTTATTGCATCTTCCCCACAATTCACACTACCCCCCAGCTTAGTATCATCTGCAAATTTGCTAATGGTACTTTTAATCCCTTCGTCTAAGTCATTAGTGTATATCGTAAATAGCTGGGGTCCCAGCACCGAACCTTGCGGTACCCCACTGGTCACTGCCTGCCATTCCGAAAGGGACCCATGGAGGTTGATGCACCCCTCTCCCTCCACCCCCCAAGGGGTTCGGAGTAGTTACCCATATAATATCTCAGCTGGGGTTAATCCTGTAGTAGAGTGAGGGGTTATACACATAGAGGTTTTCAGGCATTGAATAAATGAAAAGCAAAATACCCCCTCATACCCCCCTCCTTTAAATATCTTATGTACCCACTGACCCAAGTAAATAGGTTTCAAAGGCTAATTTATCAACTAAGCTGGCACAAAATGGGAAGGGTCCACAATTCCAACACAATTGTAATCTTCAATTCATTCTCAAATATTCAATTCATCCAGTTAAAAAGCAAATGTTGAAATGTGATGCCAAAGATAGAGTTCCAGTTCTTTTAGACCATCTACACTAGTCCAGCAGTCATGTGCTCAATTTTCCTTCTTTGTTATAGACATAGAAAACATAGAAAATAGGTGAAGGAGTAGGCCATTCGGTCCTTCGAGCCTGCACCGCCATTCAATATGATCATGGCTGATCATCCAGCTCAGTAACCTGTACCTGCCTTCTCTCCATACCCCCTGATCCCTTTAGCCACAAGGGCCACATCTAACTCCCTCTTAAATATAACCAATGAACTGGCCTCAACTACCTTCTGTGGCAGAGAATTCCACAGACTCACCACTCTCTGTGTGAAGAAATGTTTTCTCATCTCGGTCCTAAAAGACTTCCCCCTTATCCTTAATCTGTGACCCCTGGTTCTGGACTTCCCCTAACATCGGGAACAATCTTCCCGCATCTATCCTCTCCAACCCTTTAAGAATTTTATATGTTTCTATAAGATCCCCCCTCAGTCTTCTAAATTCCAGCGAGTATAATAATAATAATAATAATGCATTACATTTATATAGCGCTTTTCAAACACTCAAAGACGCTTTACAGGGATTTCTAGAACATAGAGAATTGAATAAATAGATAAATAAGTAAACGTACAGAAGCCTAGTATAAGTATAAGCCTAGTCTATCCAGTCTTTCTTCATATAAAAGTCCTGCCATCCCAGGGATCAATCTGGTGAACCTTCTCTGTACTCCCTCTAAGGCTAGAATGTCTTTCCTCAGATTAGGAGACCAAAACTGCACACAATACTCCAGGTGCGGTCTCACCAAGGCCCTGTACAACTGCAGCAGAACCTCCCTGCTCCTATACTCAAATCCTCTTGCTATGAATGTTATATCCCTGTATGAAGGGGTATCTCAATGAGAAATGCTGAATTATTGCATGCACATCCTGAACATGTGGAACAGCCAGATTACTGGACGCGTGTAGAACAGCTGCTATCAACCGTTTTTGTTCCTGCAAAAACTGGCATTCATAATCCTTGGGTGACAACATCAGCTCTGTCACATGCCGACCTCGTGTTCTAAAGCACCAGCTCACCCTCCGAGCAAATGGCGGGACTGTCATATGTTGAAAGACTGGAGCGACTAGGCTTGTATGCACTGGCATTTAGAAGGATGAGAGGAGATCTTATCGAAACGTATAAGATTATTAAGGGGTTGGACACGTTAGAGGCAGGAAACATGTTCCCAATGTTGGGGGAGTCCAGAACAAGGGGCCACAGTTTAAGAATAAGGGGGAGGCCATTTAGAACTGAGATGAGGAAAAACTTTTTCAGTCAGAGAGTTGTGAATCTGTGGAATTCTCTGCCTCAGAAGGCAGTGGAGGCCAATTCTCTGAATGCATTCAAGAGAGAGCTGGATAGAGCTCTTAAGGATAGCGGAGTCAGGGGGTATGGGGAGAAGGCAGGAACAGGGTACTGATTGAGAATGATCAGCCATGATCACATTGAATGTCGGTGCTGGCTCAAAGGCCCGAATGGCCTCCTCCTGCACCGATTGTCTATTGTCTATTGTCTTATCGCTCTCAATACTAGGCAGTAAATAAGTCAATAAGAAAAGCGTGCATGGAATAGGAGTAAGGAAAGGTGTTATCCATAAAATAGTTCACCATGACGTTGCTACGCCTGATTAAAAGCTTTGTCAACTTGTAACATGAATTTAAAAATACCTGGACTGAAAGACAAAAACAAAATTCCCGTGAAACCTCCAATTTTTCCAAAGTACAAGGCCAATTTATGTTTTAGTGTGCCATTTGCACGTTCCACTATACCTGCAACCTGTGGATGGTGTACGCAGTGGAACTGCTGACGGATATTTAACTGTTTGCACATTTCCTCATTAACTTGGGCTGTAAAATGGGGTCCATTGTCTGAGCTCAAAGTACACAGTAGTCCAAACCTCAGCACTATTTCTTTCATCATACAGTGGGTGTAATTTGAATTTAACTCCGTTTGATTCTGCATTACCCTTTCCAGTTCTTTTTCCACCTCTTCATTCTGTCTCCAAGTCATTACATCAGATAACCATCCTGAAAATTGTGTTTCTTGTAATCCTCTATCCCAAGCATTTCGTAGTTTTATTCCTTCTCCCATCAAACCTCCTACTATCTGTATCTTATTTTGTAGGGTCTCTATATCGAAGGAATTTAACGTTCCTATCGCAGTTCCAACACCCCCATTGTAATTTCAGCAACGTTACATTCACTCTGCTTCCTGGGTTCATATTCTATCCTGACGGTCAAATTTAACACATTGGGGGATCTAACCATTGGAATACAAGTTGTATACATTCGCCTTAAATGTCCTACATTGGCTTCTTCCTGGATAGTCTCTCATACTGACCAAATTATTACTAGGGGGTGCCTTCCTTCTATCTGGGTCGCATTGGTACATGCCAGCCAATCATCTTTCTTCAGAATGTAGGGGCTGCTACTTGCCCCCCCAGCCGTTAGGAAAAGGGGACGTACAACGAGACCTGGGTGTCCTAGTGCATCAGTCACTGAAAGGAAGCATGCAGGTACAGCAGGCAGTGAAGAAAGCCAATGGCATGTTGGCCTTCATAACAAGAGGAGTTGAGTATAGGAGCAAAGAGGTCCTTCTGCAGTTGTACAGGGCCCGAGTGAGACCGCACCTGGAGTACTGTGTGCAGTTTTGGTCTCCAAATTTGAGGAAGGATATTCTTGCTATTGAGGGCGTGCAGCGTAGGTATACTAGGTTAATTCCCGGAATGGCGGGACTATCATATGTTGAAAGACTGGAGCGACCAGGCTTGTATGCACTGGAATTTAGAAGGATGAGAGGAGATCTTATCGAAACATATAAGATTATTAAGGGTATAAGAAAATAACTGCAGATGCTGGTACAAATCGATTTATTCACAAAATGCTGGAGTAACTCAGCAGGCTCTCTCTTGAATACATTCAGAGAATTGGCCTCCACTGCCTTCTGAGGCAGAGAATTCCACAGATTCACAACACTCTGACTGAAAAAGTTTTTCCTCATCTCAGTTCTAAATGGCCTACCCCTTATTCACAGTTTAAGAATAAGGGGTAGGCCATTTAGAACTGAGATGAGGAAAAACTTTTTCAGTCAGAGTGTTGTGAATCTGTGGAATTCTCTGCCTCAGAAGGCAGTGGAGGCCAATTCTCTGAATGCATTCAAGAGAGAGCTAGATAGAGCTCTTAAGGATAGCGGAGTCAGGGGGTATGGGGAGAAGGCAGGAACGGGGTACTGATTGAGAATGATCAGCCATGATCACATTGAATGGCGGTGCGTACAGGCTCGAAGGGCCGAATGGCCTCCTCCTGCACCTATTGTCTGTTGTCTATTGTCTATTGTTCCAGCCCTTTCTGCTCCATTCCCTTAACGCAGTTTGATTACTCAACCATGCGGTTCCATTTCCTCTTTCACAAGTCATGCTTACATTCCATTTAGTGGTCAAATTGACCTTCCCTTGGTTATGTGTAATAACCATTAGTTGTCCTTTTGCTGCGTACCCTCCGCACCCCTCAGGGCATCGTACCACATACTTCCCTACTGCGCATGCTGTGTTGGCTGGACATGTAAAGCTCTCCTGCGTTGTACTGCAAGAGTCCCTTCCCCAGTCTATTCTTCCCCTCATCTCTTCTCGTAGGGACGGCTGATGTAACCCTCGAGTTCGTCTAGACCGACCCTGATACGGCTGCTGCTTCTTACATGGAAAACTAAATTCATCTGTCAGGCATTGGAAATTAAACTGGCACAAAGCTTGTCCGCCGGGGTACAACCCAATAGGCTTGGTCTCTCAATTGTTTAGCTCTGGTCTTATTAAACCATCCTAAACCATCCAACTTCGAACCATAGCTAAAATCAAACCTTTCTTCCAATTCGACGACACAGAAAAAATCATTCACGCTTTCATTTCCTCCCGCCTAGACTACTGCAACTCCCTATACACTGGGATCAGCCAATCTTCCCTGTCCCGCCTGCAACTGGTCCAAAACGCCGCAGCGAGACTCCTGACGGGTACCCGTAAAAGGGACCACATCACCCCGATTCTGGCCTCTCTCCACTGGCTCCCTGTACGGTACAGAATCAACTTCAAGCTCCTCCTATTCACGTATAAACCACTAAATGGACACTCCCCCCACTACATCAAAAATCTTCTAACCCCCCTCTCTAACTCCAGGTCCCTCAGGTCGGCCGACTTGGGGCTACTCACTATCCCGCGGTCTAGGCTTAAGCTCAGGGGTGACCGCGCTTTTGCGGTTGCAGCTCCTAGACTGTGGAACAGCATCCCTCTCCCCATCAGAACTGCCCCCTCCATCGACTCCTTTAAGTCCAGGCTCAAAACCTATCTCTACTCCCTAGCGTTTGAGGCTCATTGAGGAGGCGCTGTGAACTGTTTGCGTGCTACTGTATGTTTCATTTTTTTTCCCATTGGAACCTAATCAGATGTACAGCACTTTGGTCAACGTGGGTTGTTTTTAAATGTGCTATACAAATAAAATTGACTTGACTTAACTTGACTATTCTTTCTGCCTTCCAGGGGATTGTGCCATTGCCTCCTCTGCATATCATCTGATCGTCTCTACATAAATGTCACGAAGGAAATACAGATTGACCACAATCTCATATAGATCTTGAGTGCACTTCCCCTAATAACAATAGCAAAATGAACATTATTTTACAATGCTAAGCATTATATAGTTTGAGATTTCAGACTAGATGTCAAAGTCCTATCGAGACCTTCAGCTGCAATTCATCAGCTAAACACATCAACAATAACTAAGCAATACTTATAACTAGGTTTTTATTCACAAAATGCTGGAATGTATGTAACTGGAGGGGACTGGAGGAGACTCACTGTGATGGATGTTTCTTTTTTAGCGCGTTGGGTGGGGTTGTGTAATCTGTTTGTTTTATTGCTTTTATTATTGGACTGTGGGTGACTAAATTTCGTCCAAAAGGATGACAAATAAAGATATCTTGAATCTTGAATCTTGAATCTTGAACTCAGCAGGTCAGGCAGCATCTCGGGAGAGAAGGAATGGGTGACGTTTCGGGTCAAAACCCTTCTTCAGTCTGAAGGGTCTCGACCCGAAACGTCACCCATTCCTTCTCTCCCGAGATGCTGTCTGACCTGCTGAGTTACTCCAGCATTTTGTGAATAAAAACCTTCGATTTGTACCAGCATCTGCAGTTATCTTCTTATAATACTTATAACTATGTACACGTGGCAATTCAATAAAATCAATTTGTAAACCCAAATGTATTTTGGGGTGATACCATGTAGCATTTATTACATCCAACGTCCCCTCTTACCAGCATGGGTAAGAGAGTGCACATAATGCAACAAAACAGGGAAAAGCGCGTTAGGGACACAAACTTTGCCAGAGGCAGTAACCCAAAGCGAGTCAGATTCGCGAGGGGAACACCCATCCTGGCTCCACTGGTGTCTCTCAGCCTCGGGGGCGTCCCCCTGAAGCTGGCAGAGTTCCGAAACACTGCAGTCACATTCTGCAGTCACATAGCTGCAGAAAACTGTTGTTGTTCACCTAAAGGAACTAAAATGACCGGGGTCAGGGCCTCTGTGCGTGCCAATGTGTCCTTGGCAAATGGGATCCTTGGCAGATGTATGCGAATTACATTTAATGACAGCCAAGGTTTTCGGGAGTGTTAAACCCGCTAGTAGATTTCGGACAAACAGGGCATTTTTAATAGGAGTGCCTGCTGCAGTCAAAAAGCCCCTGTGCTGCCACAGGTTACCAAAATCATGTGCAACCCCAAAAGGCATATCGTGAGTCGGTGTAAATATTAGCACGTTGGTCCACACAAAGGTGGCAGGCTTGCGTGAGGGCAAATAATTCAACCTGCTGGGCAGAAAGAGTTGTACTGAAAAAGGCAAGGGTAGGCAGTATCCTCAATCTCTAGCGCCGATCGTGCGGATTCTTGTTCGTGGCGCAACTTAACCCTTTCACCAAGGTGGATAAATGTGGATAAATGTGAGGTTATCCACTTTGGCGGCAAGAACAGGAAAGCAGAGTATTACCTGAATAGTGGCCAATTAGGAAAAGGGGAGATGCAACGTGACCTGGGTGTCGTGGTACATTGAAAGCAAGCGTGCAGGTGCAGCAGGCAGTGAAGAAAGCGAATGGTATGTTAGCATTCACAGCAAGAGGATTTGAGTATAGGAGCAGGGAAGTTCTGCTGCAGTTGTACAGGGCCTTGGTGAGACCACACCTGGAGTATTGTGTACAGTTTTGGTCTCCTAATCTGAGGAAAGACATTCTAGCCTTAGAGGGAGTACAGAAAAGGTTCACCAGATTGATCCCTGGGATGGCAGGACTTTCATATGAAGAAAGACTGGATAGACTAGGCTTATACTCGCTGGAATTTAGAAGATTGAGGGGGGATCTTATAGAAACTTACAGAATTCTTAAGGGGTTGGAGAGGTTAGATGCGGGAAGATTGTTCCCGATGTTGGGGAAGTCCAGAACCAGGGGTCACAGCTTAAGGATAAGGGGGAAGTCTTTTAGGACCGAGATGAGAAAACATTTCTTCACACAGAGAGTGGTGAGTCTGTGGAATTCTCTGCCACAAAAGGTAGTTGAGGCCAATTCATTAGCTATATTTAAGAGGGAGTTAGATGTAGCCCTTGTGGCTAAAGGGATCAGGGGGTATGGAGACAAGGCAGGTACAGGTTACTGAGCTGGATGATCAGCCATGATCATATTGAATGGGCGAATGGCCTACTCCTGCACCTATTTTCTATGTTGTCTGGGACCTATCCATGTTCCCTGATGCTGCCTCATAATCGGGGGGTAGTCCCGAATATCCTGGTGGGGAGGGTAGGACCGGGACAGGTACCACCGCACCCAGTGGCTCTGCCTGTGGGGCTGT
>NC_135986.1:5362182-5372182 GCF_053455715.1 Rhinoraja longicauda
CGCACAGCCATTCATTGTGATCACGGCTGATCGTCCACAATCAGTAACCCGTGCCTGCCTTCTCCCCATATCCCTTGATTCCACTGGCTCCTAGAGCTCTATCTAACTCTCTCTTAAACCCATCCAGTGAATCGGCCTCCACTGCCCTCTGTGGCAGAGAATCCCACACATTCACAACTGGAAAAGTTTCTCCTCACCTCAGTTTTAAACGGCCTCCCCTTTATTCTTAGACTGTGTGGCCCCTGGTTCTGGACTCCCCCAACATTGGGAACATGTTTCCTGCATCTAGCTTGTCCAGTCCTTTTATAATTTTATACATCTCTATAAGATCCCCTCTCATCCTTCTAAACTCCAGTGAATACAAGCCCAGTCTTTCCAATCTTTCCTCGTACGACAGTCCCGCCATCCCGGGGATTAACCTGGTGAACCTACACTGCACTGCCTCAATAGCAAGAAAGTCCTTCCTCAAATTAGGAGACCAAATGTGCACACAATACTCCAGGTTCGGTCTCACCAGAGCCCTACAACTGCAGAAGGACCTCTTTACACCTGTACTCAAATCCTGTAGAACTTAGGAACTGCTTGCTAAAGGAACATGCTTTAATTCTGAAGAGGGAGAGAGAGAAAGAGGGGGAGAGAGTGCTCCAGGTGTGGTCTCATCAAGGCCCTGTACAACTGCAGGAAGACCTCCTTGCTCCTCGACTCACATTAGGAGACCAAACCTGTACACAATACTCCAGGTGTGGTCTCACGAGGGCCCTGTACAACTGCAGAAGGACCTCTTTACTCCTGTACTCAAATCCTGTAGAACTTGGGAACTGCTTGCTAAAGGAACATTCTTTAATTCTGAAGAGGGAGAGAGAGAAAGAGAGAGAGAGAGAGAGAGAGGAGAGAGAGAGAAAGAGGTGTGGTCCCACCAGGGCCCTGTACAACTGCAGAAGGACCTCCTTGCTCCTAGACTCAAACTTGGAGACCAAAACTGCACACAGTACTCCAGGTGTGGTCTCACCAGGGCCCTGTACAACTGCAGAAAGACCTCTTTACTCCTGTACTCAAATCCTGCAGAACTTAGGAACTGCTTGCTAAAGGAACATGCTTTAATTCTGAAGAGGGAGAGAGAGAAAGAGGGAGAGAGAGTGCTCCAGGTGTGGTCTCACCAGGGCCCTGTACAACTGCAGAAGGACCTCCTTGCTCCTAGACTCACATTAGGAGACCAAAACTGCACACAGTACTCCAGATGTGGTCTCACCAGGGCCCTGTACAACTGCAGAAGGACCTCTTTACTCCTGTACTCAAATCCTGTAGAACTTGGGAACTGCTTGCTAAAGGAACATGCTTTAATTCTGAAGAGGGAGAGAGAGGAGAGAGAGAGAGAAGGAGAGAGAGAGAGAGAGAGAGAGAGAGGGGGAGAAGGGGAGAGAGAGAGAGAGAGAGGTAGAGAGAGAGAGAGAGAGAGAGAGGTAGGTGTGGTCTCACCCGGACCCTGTACAACTGCAGAAGGACCTCCTTGCTCCTATACTCACATTAGGAGTCCAAAACTGCACACAATACTCCAGGTGCGATCTCACCAGGGCCCTGTACAACTGCAGAAGGACCTCCTTGCTCCTATACTCACATTAGGAGTCCAAAACTGCACACAATACTCCAGGTGCGGTCTCACCAGGGCCCTGTACAACTGCAGAAGGACCTCTTTGCTCCTGTACTCAACTATTCTCGTTATGAAGGCCAATATCCCTTTAGCTTTCTTCACTGCCTGCTGTACCTGCACGCCTACTTTCAGAACCGAGGCAGTTCCTTCTGAGACTAAACTACCGCTGTGCCGCCACCCGTCTTGACAGCTAACGGAGCTCCCGGAGAAAACCCTTGCTGGTCACGGGGAGAAGGTGGAGACTCAGGAGAGCGTAGATGAGAGGGAGAGACAGAGGCAGCAACTGTACACGACGCCTTTTGTTCCCAAACGTGAGGTTTATATTGAGACTCAGCCGCGGCGTACAGATTGGACAAAGCGGCCCGCGTTTACGTGTCCGTGAAGCGCAGTTTCTTCTCGAGCCGCCGCAGAGCGCTGCGTATCCGTGCTCTCCAGCTCTTGAGCTCCGAGGGGGGCGGGAACGCCGGGGAATCCCGTGGCGGCCGGGCGGAGCGCCACTTCCCGCATGCGCGCCTCTCGGGAGCGGGGACGGCCGGCATTGCCGACAGCGGATACCCCGAGACGCCGGTCGCGGAGGGAGGGGCCTGGCGGGGGGACCTCTTCCCCGCGCCGCCCGGGAGTGCCTGCTCCTCTTCTTTTGGGGAGCCGTCGAGGGCGGGATCGTCCCGCCAGCGCCGCATCTCCTCGCCGTCCCCTGCAGCGCCCCCGTACCTCCGCCCCGTGCCCCTCTTCTCCAACGCTGCCCGGTCCGGAAGCCGGAGGTAAAAGCCGGCGACTGCGGGCAGCGCCAACTCGCCCTGGCCGCCATGACACGCGACCAAGACTCCCTCCGTGATGTGCGGGCATTCCGTGATCTGCGGGCTCTCCGTGATCTCCGGGCATTCCTTGATATGCGGGCTTTCCGTGATCTCCGGGCTTTCCGTGATCTCCGGTCTCTCCGTGATATCCGGGCTTTCCGTGATCTGCGGGCTTTCCGTGATCTGCGTGATCTGCGGGCTATCCGTGATCTGCGGGCTATCCGTGATCTGCGGTCTCTCCGTGATCTCCGTGATCGTGATCTGCGGGCTATCCGTGATCTGCGGGCTTTCCGTGATCTGCGGGCTTTCCGTGATCTGCGGGCTTTCCGTGATCTGCGGGCTTTCCGTGATCTCCGTGATCTGCGGTCTCTCCGTGATCTGCGGTCTCTCCGTGATCTGCGGGCTTTCCGTGATCTCCGTGATCTCCGTGATCTCCGTGATCGTGATCTGCGGTCTCTCCGTGATCTGCGGTCTCTCCGTGATCTGCGGTCTCTCCGTGATCTGCAGTCTCTCCGTGATCTGCGGTCTCTCCGTGATCTGCGGGCTTTCCGTGATCTGTGGTCTCTCCGTGATCTGTGGTCTCTCCGTGATCTCCGTGATCTCCGTGATCTGCGGTCTCTCCGTGATCTCCGTGATCTCCGTGATCTGCGGTCTCTCCGTGATCTCTGGGCTATCCGTGATCTCCGGGCTTTCCGTGATCTCCGTGATCTCCGTGATCTGCGGTCTCTCCGTGATCTGCGGTCTCTCCGTGATATCCGGGCTTTCCGTGATCTCCGTGATCTGCGTGATCGTGATCTGCGGGCTTTCCGTGATCTCCGTGATCTGCGGTCTCTCCGTGATCTCCGTGATCTGTGGTCTCTCCGTGATCTGCGGTCTCTCCGTGATATCCGGGCTTTCCGTGATCTCCGTGATCTGCGTGATCGTGATCTGCGGGCTTTCCGTGATCTGCGGTCTCTCCGTGATCTCCGGGCTTTCCGTGATCTCCGTGATCTGCGGTCTCTCCGTGATCTCTGGGCTATCCGTGATCTCCGGGCTTTCCGTGATCTCCATGATCTGCGGTCTCCCCGTGATCTCCGCCTCGCTCTCAGCTGCCGGGCGCGCTCCCCACACGGCCTCCCAGCCCCTTGGAACATCCATCACTTCCGCCTTCCTCTCCTCCGTCTCGCGTGGGAGACCCCCATGGCTGGCGGCCGGCGACCGCCCTTCCCGACCCTTGCTGCGTTCCCCTCCCAGCGTTCCCCTCTCCTCCGGCTTCGTTTCTGGCGCGGGGAAGACGTGGCGGTAGTCCAGCCGCCCGCCGAAATTCTCCTGCCCCCAGAGATAGAATATCCACGTTGAGACAATCATGGGTTGACCGGGGAGGGAGGGAAGGTAACGGGGGTGAGAGGGAGGGAGGGCAGATTATTCAGGTCCCGTTGGGATGCTGACCATTTGGACCGGGGGCCAAGCTACAAAAGACCTCCAAAGATTTCAAAACGCAACTAATAAATCTGCCAGCCGTCCATGGCAACGCGTGGAGGAATGTCACAATGGCCGAGCAACGGCCACCGTGATATCATCAGAACCTTTGGCCCCCTCTCCTTTATGGCTTCACAGGTTCTAGGAGTAGAATCAGGCCACTCGGCCCGTCCAGTCCACTCCGCCCGTCCAGTCCACTCCGCCGTTCGTTCACGGCTGATTGGCAGGTCCTCTTTTAGGATGTGGGGGGAAACCGGAGAGCCCGGAGGAAGCCTCAGGGTCACAGGGAGAACATACAAACTCCACACGCACACGCACGCACAAACACACACACACACACACACACACACACACACAAACACACATACGCATGCACGCACGCACAAACACACACACACAAGCACGCACAGAACACACATGCGCACGCACACACACATAAACACAATAGGTGCAGGAGGAGGCCATTCGGCCCTTCGAGCCTGTACGCATCGCCATTCAATGTGATCATGGCTGATCATTCTCAATCAGTACCCCGTTCCTGCCTTCTCCCCGTAACCCCTGACTCCGCTATCCTTAAGAGCTCTATCTAGCTCTCTCTTGAATGCATTCAGAGAATTGGCCTCCACTGCCTTCTGAGGCAGAGAATTCCACAGATTCACAACTCTCTGACTGAAAACGTTTTTCCTCATCTCCGTTCTAAATGGCCGACCCCTTATTCTTAAACTGTGACCCCTTGTTCTGGACTCCCCCAACATTGGGAACATGTTTCCTGCCTCTAACGTGTCCAACCCCTTAATAATCTGATATGTTTCGATAAGTTCCCCTCTCATCCTTCTAAATTCCAGTGTATACAAGCCTAGTCGCTCCAGTCTTTCAACATATGACAGTCCCGCCATTCCGGGAATTAACCTAGTAGCCCTACGCTGCACGCCCTCAATAGCAAGAATATCCTTCCTCAAATTTGGAGACCAAAACTGCACACAGTACTCCAGGTGCGGTCTCACCAGGGCCCTGTACAACTGCAGAAGGACCTCTTTGCTCCTATACTCAACTCCTCTTGTTATGAAGGCCAACATGCCATTGGCTTTCTTCACTGCCTGCTGTACCTGCATGCTTCCTTTCAGTGACTGATGCACTAGGACACCCAGATCTCGTTGTACGTCCTAACTTGGCACCATTCAGATAATAATCTGCCTTCCTATTCTTACCACCAAAGTGGATAACCTCACACTTATCCACATTAAACTGCATCTGCCATGTATCCGCCCACTCACACAACCTGTCCAAGTCACCCTGCAACCTCATAGCACACCAATAGCAAGCAATAAGGCGCACAAAACACATTTTAACGTGAACATCCACCACAGTGGCTCTTCCACGTTCCTCACTGTGATGGAAGGCGAAAAAAAGTCCAATATCTTCCCTTCTTTGCCCTCCAGCGGTTGAGGGCTTCTAACCTTCCGTTGATGGGATGATCTTGGCTCCCGTAGTCGGAGATTGGGCCTTCCTCATCAGGATGATCAAATTCCCGCAGCTACCCCGTGCCGGGCGATCTACCCCGGAAGCTATTGGAGCTTCCCGACATCGGTCTCAACCCGAGACCGCCAGCTCCCCAATGGTGAAGTCCGCAGGATCCGGGACGAGGGATCGCTGGGGGCCTCCGACGGTAAGCCCACGCCCCCCGCGGTGGGGCTCGAAGCCAGTCCCGGGCAAGGCCACCAGCTCCACCATGTTAGGCTGCAGAACGACCGGAGATACAACCCGCAAAACAGTCTAGTCACGGGCAAAGGTAAGGCACACAGGTCAACATTGACTTGCTCGCTGAATCGTGCCAGGCCGCACGGTGGCACAGCGGGTGGAGCTGATACAAGAAGCAGCGCGGAAACAGGCCCTTCGGCCCACCTTGCCCACGCCGGCCAACATGCCCCATCTACACTAATCCCATCCATGCACGCCCACACCGACCAACATGCCCCATCTACACTAGTCCCACCTGCCCACACCGGCCAACATGCCCCATCTACACTAGTCCCACCTGTCCACACCGACCAACATGCCCCATCTACACTAGTCCCACCTGCCCACACCGACCAACATGCCCCATCTACACTAGTCCCACCTGTCCACACCGACCAACATGCCCCATCTACACTAGTCCCACCTGCCCACACCGGCCAACATGCCCCATCTACACCAGTTCCATCTGCCCACACCAGCCAACATGCCCCATCTACACCAGTCCCACCTGCCCACACCGACCAACATGCCCCATCTACACTAGTCCCACCTGCCCACACCGACCAACATGCCCCATCTACACTAGTCCCACCTGCCCACACCGACCAACATGCCCCATCTACACTAGTCCCACCTGCCCACAACGACCAACATGCCCCATCTACACCAGTCCCACCTGCCCACACCGACCAACATGCCCCATCTACACTAGTCCCACCTGCCCACACCGACCAACATGCCCCATCTACACTAGTCCCACCTGCCCGCGTTTGGCCCATATCCTTCCAAACCCGTCCTATCCATGTACCTGTCCAACTGGTTCTAAACATTTCACAAGTTATAGTGGTATTAGGCCATTCGGCCCATCGAGTCCACTCCGCCATTCAATCACGGCCGGTCTATCTCTCCCTCCCGACCCCATTCTCCTGCCTTCTCCCCATTACCCCTGACACCTGCACTGATCAACAATCTATCAATCTCTGCCTGAAAAAGATCCACTGACTTGTGGCCTCCACAGCCGTCTGTGCCAAATAATCTCACAGATTCACCACCCTCTGACTAAAGAAATTCCTCCTCATCTCCTTCCTAAAAGAACGTCCTTTAATTTTGAGGCTGTGTTTGTTTTTCCCTCTCAACCCCCTCCTCCTGAACACAGGATAGACACAAAGTGCTGGAGTCACTCAGCGGGTCAGGCAGCATCTCTGTGGAGAACGTGGACAGGTACAAAGTGCTGGAGTAACTCAGCGGGTCAGGCAGCATCTCTGTGGAGAACGTGGACAGGTACAAAGTGCTGGAGTAACTCAGCGGGTCGGGCAGCATCTCTGGAGGGAAGGGTGGCGTTTCGGGTCGAGACCCCTCTTTAGGCTGATAGGTGCAGAAAATTAGGTGCAGGAGGAGGCCATTCGGCCCTTCGAGCCTGTACGCACCGCCATTCATTGTGATCATGGCTGATCATCCACAATCAGTAACCCGTGCCTGCCTTCTCCCCATATCCCTTGATTCCACTAGCCCTAACAGCTAAATCTAACTTGTCACTAAAATGTCTCATAAGGTCAGAGAGTCTAGGTGCCATTAGGCCCATCGAGTCCACTCTGGCATTCAATCAGCTTCTTTCCCGGACCTCTTCAATTAAAGCATAATCTTCCAACCTACCCTGTTGTGGCCCTTGCGCTTTAAAAAAAAAATCTGCACTTTCTCTACATCTGTAACATTATATTCATTTTATGCATTTTCTCCTTTCAATATATGGCATGTTAATGTATATTTAAGAGGGTTACGAGCTTAACAACATCCTTTAGACTTAGAGATACAGCGCGGAAACAGGCCCTTCGGCCCACCGAGTCCGTCCGTCCGCGCCGACCAGCGATCCACGCACACTAACACTATCCCACACACACACTGGGGGACAATTTACAATCTTCGCCGAAGCCGATTAACCTACAAACCCGCACCCACGCACGTCTTTGGAGTGTGGGAGGAAACCGGAGCGCCCGGAGAAAACCCACGCAGGTCACGGGGAGAACGTACAAACAAACTCCGCACAGACAGCGCCCGCGGTCGGGATGGAACCCGGGTCTCTGGCGCCGTGAGGCGGCAACTCTACCGCCGCGCCATCATAACACGATCCCCCTACTCTGGGCAAGAGACTCTGTGCGTCTACCCAATCTATTCCCCTCGTGATTATGTACCCCTCTATAAGATCGCCCCTCATCCTCCTGCACTCCAAGGAATAAGTCTAGAAGTTGGGAGGTCATGTTGCAGTTGTATAAGACGTTGGTGAGGCCGCATTTAGAGCATTGTGTTCAGTTCTGGGCACCGTGTTATAGGAAGGATGTCGTCAAGCTGGAAAGGGCGCGGAAAAGATTTAACGAGGATGTTGCCAGGACTCGAGGGGCCTGAGCTACAGGGAGAGGTTGGGACAGGCTGGGACTCTATTCCTTGGAGCACAGGAGGATGAGGGGCGATCTTATAGAGGTGTACAACATCACGAGGGGAATAGATCGGGTAGACGCACAGAGTCTCTTGCCCAGAGTAGGGGAATCGAGGACCAGAGGACACAGGTTCAAGGTGAGAGGGGGGGAGAAAAGATTTAATAGGAACCTGAGGGGCAACTTTTCCACACAGAGGGTGGTGGGTGTATGGAACGAGCTGCCGGAGGAGGTAGTTGAGGCTTGGACTATCCCAACGTTTAAGAAACAGTTGGACAGGTACATGGATAGGACGGGTTTGGAGGGATATGGGCCAAACGCGGGCAGGTGGGACTGGTGTAGATGGGGCATGTTGGCCGGTGTCGGCAGGTGGGACTAGTGTAGATGGGGCATGTTGGCCGGTGTGGGCAGGTGGGACTAGTGTAGATGGGGCATGTTGGCCGTTGTGGGCAGGTGGGAGTAGTGTAGATGGGGCATGTTGGCCGGTGTGGGCAGGTGGGACAAGTGTAGATGGGGCATGTTGGCCGGTGTGGGCAGGTGGGACTAGTGTAGATGGGGCATGTTGGCCGGTGTGGGCAGTTGGGACTAGTGTAGATGGGGCATGTTGGCTGGTGTGGGCAGGTGGGACTAGTGTAGATGGGGCATGTTGGCCGGTGTGGGCAGGTGGGACTAGTGTAGATGGGGCATGTTGGCCGGTGTGGGCAAAGGTGGGACTAGTGTAGATGGGGCATGTTGGCCGGTGTGGGCAAAGTTGGGACTAGTGTAGATGGGGCATGTTGGCCGGTGTGGGCAGGTGGGACTAGTGTAGATGGGGCATGTTGGCCGGTGTGGGCAAAGGTGGGACTAGTGTAGATGGGGCATGTTGGTCGGTGTGGGCAGGTGGGACTAGTGTAGATGGGGCATGTTGGCCGGTGTGGGCAGGTGGGACTAGTGTAGATGGGGCATGTTGGCCGGTGTGGGCAGGTGGGACGTGTAGATGGGGCATGTTGGCCGGTGTGGGCAGTTGGAACTAGTGTAGATGGGGCATGTTGGTCGGTGTGGGCAGGTGGGACTAGTGTAGATGGGGCATGTTGGCCGGTGTGGGCAGGTGGGACTGGTGTAGATGGGGCATGTTGTTCGGTGTGGGACCAGTGTAGATGGGGCATGTTGGCCGGTGTGGGCAGGTGGGACTAGTGTAGATGGGGCATGTTGGCCGGTGTGGGCAGGTGGGACTAGTGTAGATGGGGCATGTTGGTCAGTGTGGGCAGGTAGGACTAGTGTAGATGGGGCATGTTGGCCGGTGTGGGCAGGTGGGACTAGTGTAGATGGGGCATGTTGGCCGGTGTGGGCAGGTGGGACGTGTAGATGGGGCATGTTGGCCGGTGTGGGCAGTTGGAACTAGTGTAGATGGGGCATGTTGGTCGGTGTGGGCAGGTGGGACTAGTGTAGATGGGGCATGTTGGCCGGTGTGGGCAGGTGGGACTGGTGTAGATGGGGCATGTTGTTCGGTGTGGGACTAGTGTAGATGGGGCATGTTGGCCGGTGTGGGCAGGTGGGACTAGTGTAGATGGGGCATGTTGGCCGGTGTGGGCAGGTGGGACTAGTGTAGATGGGGCATGTTGGTCAGTGTGGGCAGGTAGGACTAGTGTAGATGGGGCATGTTGGCCGGTGTGGGCAGGTGGGACTAGTGTAGATGGGGCATGTTGGTCGGTGTGGGCAGGTGGGACTAGTGTAGATGGGGCATGTTGGCCGGTGTGGGCATGTGGGACTAGTGTAGATGGGGCATGTTGGTCGGTGTGGGCAGGTGGGACTAGTGTAGATGGGGCATGTTGGTCGGTGTGGGCGGGTGGGACTAGTGTAGATGGGGCATGTTGGCCGGTGTGGGCAGGTGGGCTTGTATTACTCTAGGACTTTAAATGAAAGGGGGAGTTTCGGAGCCTAATGAACAAAAT
>NC_135986.1:5374249-5390968 GCF_053455715.1 Rhinoraja longicauda
TTGCACCTCCCCTCCCATCTTCCCTCCCCCTCCCCACATCAATAGGCAATAGGTTCAGGAGGAGGCCATTCGGCCCTTCGAGCCAGCACCGCCATTCATTGTGATCATGGCTGATCATCCACAATCAGTAACCCTGTTCCTGATACCGATACCCGCTGACTCCGCTATCTTTAAGAGCTCGATCTAACATCTTTTCTCCCCTCCCCTCAAGTCCACCACCGCCCATCCCCCTTTCCGTCCCACGCTCCCAAATCCAGATGCGTTCCAATCCCCACCAACTCGATCATCTCAACTCAACAAGGCCCATTTCAGCCCAACCCAACCCCAACCCAGCAGTCCATTCAACCCTTGCCACAGCAGACCATCTCAACACAACCAACAAAGACCACCTTAACCAACATATCAACCAATATCGTCAAGCTTGAAAGGGTCCCGGAAAAAAATTCACAAGGATGTTAGACAATAGACAATAGACAATAGACAATAGGTGCAGGAGGAGGCCATTCAGCCCTTCGAGCCTGTACGCACCGCCATTCAATGCGATCATGGCTGATCACTCTCAATCAGTACCCCGTTCCTGCCTTCTCCCCATACCCCCTCACTCCGCTATCCTTAAGAGCTCTATCCAGCTCTCTCTTGAAAGCATCCAACGAACTGGCCTCCACTGCCTTCTGAGGCAGAGAATTCCACACCTTCACCACTCTCTGACTGAAAAAGTTCTTCCTCATCTCCGTTCTAAATGGCCGACCCCTTATTCTTAAACTGTGGCCCCTTGTTCTGGACTCCCCCAACATTGGGAACATGTTATCTGCCTCTAATGTGTCCAATCCCCTAATTATCTTATATGTTTCAATAAGATCCCCCCTCATCCTTCTAAATTCCAGTGTATACAAGCCCAGTCGCTCCAGCCTTTCAACGTACGACAGTCCCACCATTCCGGGAATTAACCTACGCTGCACGCCCTCAATAGCAAGAACATCCTTCCTCAAATTTGGAGACCAAAACTGCACACAGTACTCCAGGTGCGGTCTCACCAGGGCCCGGTACAACTGTAGAAGGACCTCTTTGCTCCTATACTCAACTCCTCTTGTTACGAAGGCCAACATTCCATTGGCTTTCTTCACTGCCAACATATCAACCAATATCGTCAAGCTTGAAAGGGTCCCAGAAAAAAAATCACGAGGATGTTGCCAGGACTCGAGGGGCCTGAGCTACAGGGAGAGGTTGGGGCAGGCTGGGACTCTATTCCTTGGAGCGCAGGAGGATGAGGGGCGATCTTGAATAATAATAATATGTTCCTTTATTCGTTCCATAAATAAAGAGGAAATTTATAGAGGTGTACAAAATCACGAGAGGACTAGATCGGGTAGACGCACAGAGTCTCTTGCCCAGAGTAGGGGAATCGTGGACCAGAGGACATGGGTTCAAGGTGAAGGGGGAAAGATGAAAGATTTAATAGAAACATAGACAATAGGTGCAGGAGGAGGCCATTCGGCCCTTCGAGCCTGTACGCACCGCCATTCAATATGATCATGGTTGATCATCCAACTCAGTATCCCGTACCTGCCTTCTCTCCATACCCCCTGATCCCTTTAGCCACAAGGGCCACATCTAACTCCCTCTTAAATATAGCCGACGAACCGGCCTCAACTACCTTCTGTGGCAGAGAATCCCACAGATTCACCACTCTCTGTGTGAAGAAAAACGTTCTCATCTCGGTCCTAAAAGACTTCCCCCTTATCCTTAAACTGTGTGGCCCCTTGTTCTGGACTTCCCCAACATCGGGAATCCCCAACATCGGGAACAATCTTCCCGCATCTAGCCTGTCCAACCCCTTAAGGATTTTCTATAAGACCCCCCCTCAATCTTCTAAATTCCAGCGAGTACAAGCCCAGTCTATCCAGTCTTTCTTCATATGAAAGTCCCGCCATCCCAGGGATCAATCTGGTGAACCTTCTCTGTACTCCCTCTATGGCAATAGGAATCTGAAGGGCAACTTTTCCACACAGAGGGTGGTGGGTAAGTGGAACGAGCTGCCGGAGGAGGTAGTTGAGGCTGGGACTATCCCAACGTTTAAGGAACAGTTGGACAGGTACATGGATAGGACGGGTTTGGAGGGATATGGGCCAAACGCGGGCAGGTGGGGCTAGGGCAGCTGGGCAAGTTGGGCCGAAGGGCCTGTTTCCATACTATCAATCTATGACTATCTCAACTTAGAGCGTCTCATCTCAACACAGTTTCTTCTAAGCTCGACACCTTAACCAAATCCAACTCAATAAGGTCCATCTGAACCCATCTCAATACAGTCCATCTCAACCCAACCCAATCAACATAGTCCATCCTACCCTGTCCAATCCAGACCGACCCAAACTGGTCTATCTGAATCCAACCCAGTCCAACATGGCCCAACACAGCTCAAGTCAACTTGATACTGTCCAGCTCAACCCAACCCACCTCAACATCTTCCATCTTAACCCATCCAAACCCAACCCAACTCAATACAGTCCACCTCAACCCATCTCAATGTAGACCATCTCAACTCAACTCAACATCTCAACCCAACCCAACTCAATACAGTCCATCCCAACTCAACTCAACATCTTCTAACTCAACCCAAACTAACTCAATACAGTCCACCTCAACCCAATCTCAGCATAGACCATCCCAACTCAACCATCACAGTCAGTCTCAACCCATCTCAACAGTCCATCTCAACCTATCTCAGCATAGACCATCTCAACTCAACACGGCCCATCTCAACACAACCCAACACTGTCCACCTCAACCCATCTCACATAAACCATCTCAACTCAACACGGCCCATCTCAACCCAACCCAACTCAATACAGTCCACCTCAACCCATTTCAACCCAACCCAACTCAATACTGTCCACCTCAACCCAGTCCAACTCAACGAAGTGCATCTGAACACAACCCAATACAGCTCACCTCAACCAGGTCCACCTCATCAACTCATCATAGACCATCTCAACCCAACCCAACATAGACCATCTCAACTCAACACGACCACCTCAACCCAACCTAATTCAATACAGTCCACCTCAACCCATCTCCACATAGACCATCTCAACTCAACATCTTCCATCTCAACCCAACCCAACCAATACAGTCCATCTCAACCCATCTCAACATAGACCATCTCAACTTCTTCCATCTCAACCCAACCCAACTCAATACAGTACCTCTCAACCCATCTCAACCCAGTCCATCTCAACTCAACTCAACGTAGTGCATCTGAACCTCAACTCAACACGGCCCATCTCAACCCAACCCAACTCAATACTGTCCACCTCAACCCAGTCCATCTCAACTCAACTCAACTCAGTGAAGTGCATCTGAACCCAACCCAATACATCTCACCCCAACCAGGTCCACCTCATCAACTCATCATAGACCATCTCAACCCAACCCAATGTAGACCATCTCAACCCAACAGAACATAGACCATCTCAACACGACCACCTCAACCCAATAATTCAATACAGTCCACCTCAACCCATCTCAACGTAGACCATCTCAACTCAACATGGCCCATCTCAACCCAAACCAACTCAATATAGTCCACCTCAACCAGGTCCACCTCAATCAACTCAACATAGACCATCTCAGCTCAACGTAGTCCATCTTAACTCAATAAGGCCCACCTTATCCCAAACCAACTCAATATAGTCCACCTCAACCCATCTCAACAGAGACCATCTCAACTCAACATCTTCTATCTCAACCGAACTCAACAGAGTTCATCCAAACTCAACCCAACTCAATAAAGTTCACCTCAACCAAGTCCATTGCAACCAGCTCAATATAAACCATCTCAATTCAAACACAGTGGATCTGAATCCAACCCAACTCAATATAGTCCCCCTCAACCCATCTCAGCATAGACCATCTCAACTCAACAAGGCCCATCTCAACCCAACCCAACACAGCCCATCTCAACATAGGGCATCTCAACTCAACTGAACCTACAGAGTCCATCTCAACTGGTCTAACCAAGTCCAACCAAATCCAACCCAACCAAGACCAACTCAATCTTACCTAGTCCCACCCAAGCTAGACTAACCCAAACTGGTCTAACTCAACCCAACTGAGCCCAACCCGATCCAACACATAGTCCAACATGCAGGAAACATGTTCCCAATGTTGGGGGAGTCCAGAACCAGGAGCCACAGTTTAAGAATAAGGGGTCGGCCATTTAGAACGGAGATGAGGAAAAACTTTTTCAGTCAGAGAGTTGTGAATCTGTGGAATTCTCTGCCTCAGAAGGCAGTGGAGGCCAATTCTCTGAATGCATTCAAGAGAGAGAGCTAGATAGAGCTCTTAAGGATAGCAGAGTCAGGGGGTATGGGGAGAAGGCAGGAACGGGGTACTGATTGAGAATGATCAGCCATGATCACATTGAATGGCGGTGCGTACAGGCTCGAAGGGCCGAATGGCCTCCTCCTGCACCTATTGTCTATTGTCTATTGTCAATGTAATCTGGTCTAAGGAACAGAACCCATGTCAAGTTAGTCTGACCCAACTCAGTCCATCTCAGTTCAAGTCTACTCAACACAGACCATCGCAACCCAACCCAACCCACCTCAACCCAATCCATCTCAACTCAACAAGATTAATCTTACCTCAACTCAACCAACATGGCCCATCTCAACTCAACATGGTCCATCGTACCTCAACTCAACCAACATGGCCCATCTCAACTAGTGTAACCCAGTCCAACCCATCCCATCCCAAGCCAACTTAATCCTACCCAGTCTCTCCGATTCCCCTCCCCCCATCTCTCTCTCTCTCTCTCTCTCTCTCTCTCTCTCTCTCTCTCTCTCTCTCTCTCTCTCTCTCTCTCTCTCTCTCTCTCTCTCCACTCTTGGAAGAGAAAAAATCTCTCCCTCGCCCATTCCTAGGTTCGGCCAATTTAGCCCTCTCTAAAAGAAATGTTAAAAAATAAATAAATGGTAGAGTTGCCGCCTCACGGCCCCAGAGATCCGGGTTCCATCCCGACCGCGGGCGCCGTCTGTACGGAGTTTGTTCGTACGTTCTCTCTCCCCGTGACCTGCGTGGGTTTTCTCCGGGCGCTCCGGTTTCCTCCCACACTCCCAAAGACGTGCGTGCGTGCGGGTTTGTGGGTCGATCGGCTTGGGTGTGAAGATTGTAAATTGTCCCCCAGTGTGTGTGTGGGATAGTGTTAGTGTGCGGGGATCGCTGGTCGGCGCGGACGGACGGACGGACTCGGTGGGGAAGGGATTGTGTTTCTAAAACGAAACTGAACTAAATAAAAGCTCTGTAGTAAAAAAAAAACAGAGTTTGGGGCCTGTTCCAAGATGGCCGACTTTTGCCTCCTGTTTCAAGATGGCCGACTTTTGCCTCCTGTTTCCGCGCTGTGTCTCTAAACTAAACTAAATGGGTCTTCAAGTCTGGAAACTCCTCGATGTTAAATATTATTTGAGATGTTTGTCTATCTTGTGACCTTGGTGGTATCAATTATCCCCAATCCACAATCTCCCCCCCCCCCTCCCCATAATTGTGTAACTCTATTTAAAGCACTTTGTGATATTGTGTACACTTGAATCCTCTCCCTCCCTCCCCTCCTCCCCCCTCCTCTCTTTCTCTCAGTTTGATTACACTGGGCCTGTACTCGCTGGAGTTTAGAAGATCGCGCGGGTGGGGTGGAACTTTATACCGGACAGCGCAAGGCCCGGATAGAGTGGGTGTGGAGAGGATGTTTCCACTAGTGGCAGAGTCTGCGAAATCAGAGGGCACAGCCTCAGAATTAAAGGACGTTCCTTTAGGAAGGAGACGAGGGGGGGGATTTCTTTAACCAGAATCTGTGGGATTCTTTGCCACAGCCATTCTTGGCAGTGGAGGCCACAAGTCAATGGGTATTTTTATGGCAGAAACAGATAGATTCTTGAGTTTATTGTCCCGCGTACCGAGGTACAGTGAGAAGCTTTGTCGCTGCGCGCTTTCCAGTCAGCGGAGAGACACAGGGTAAAGGGAATGATAACGTTCAGCGCCCGATTAAAGACAGTCCGAGGGTCTCCAATGAGGCAGACGGGAGGCCGGGACCGCTCTCTAGTTGGGGAGAGGACGGTTCAGTTGCCTGATAACAGCCGGGAAGAGACTTCCCCTGAATCTGGAGGTGTGCATCTCCACACTTCTGTACCTCTTGCCCCGATAGACTGGGGGGGTGAGACTGGTCCTTGGTTCGGCTGCTGGCCTTGCCGAGGCAGCGTGAGGTGTAGACGGAGGCGATGGGAGGGAGGTTGGTTTGTTTGTTCGTGCGTGCGTGCGTGCGACGGTCTGGGCTGCTGGCCTTGCCGAGACAAGGCTCTTCCCTGTCTTCCCATTGTCCCTGTTCCTCCTCTCTCACCGTGCTGAGAATTCGAGACCCAGTCGGACAACAGAGTCCATTTAAGGATGGTGACTGTCTTCTACCGATAATAGCGGGGGACATTTTCTGGAGTAAGAGAGAAAAGTAGAGAGAGAGAAAGAAAGGATTGCAACCAGTACAAATGCAGACAGAAAGTGTGGAATATTAAGAATCAGATACAAAGTGCTGGAGTAACTCAGCGGGTCGGGCAGCATCTCTGTGGAGAACGTGGACAGGTACAGAGTGCTGGAGTAACTCAGTGGGTCGGGCAGCATCTCTGTGGGGAACGTGGACAGGTACAAAGTGCTGCAGTAACTCAGCGGGTCGGGCAGCATCTCTGTGGGGAACGTGGACAGGTACAAAGTGCTGGAGTAACTCAGCGGGTCAGGCAGAGAGGAGAGGGGAAGAGTTAATCTATGTAGAATGTGAATCAAAATGCCCTGCTCACAAACCCCCTTTTCACAAAGTTCTGTACGTGTCTGTGTGAATATTTGTTATTTAATTCGAAATCAATGTTTGTATATGGAATAGTCAAATACTGTATTAGATATATTATATGGAGCACTGTTAAAATGAATAAAATCCTGCACTGCGTACAACTGTTCAAAACTGTGTGCTTTCTTTAAATTATTCTCTGGGTGTCCTGGTGCATCAGTCACTGAAAGGAAGCATGCAGGTACAGCAGGCAGTGAAGAAAGCCAATGGCATGTTGGCCTTCATAACAAGAGGAGTTGAGTATAGGAGCAAAGAGGTCCTTCTGCAGTTGTACAGGGCCCTGGTGAGACCGCACCTGGAGTACTGTGTGCAGTTTTGGTCTCCAAATTTGAGGAAGGATATTCTTGCTATTGAGGCAGTGCAGCGTAGGTTCACCAGGTTAATCCCCGGGATGGCGGGACTGTCGTACGAGGAAAGATTGGAAAGACTGGGCTTGTATTCACTGGAGTTTAGAAGGACGAGAGGGGGATCTTATAGAGAGACGCGTAAAATTATAAAAGGACTGGATAAGCTAGATGCAGGAAACATGTTCCCAATGTTGGGCGAGTCCAGAACCAGGGGCCACACAGTCTAAGAATAAAGGGGAGGCCGTTTAAAACTGAGGTGAGGAGGAACGTTTCCAGTTGTGAATGTGTGGGATTCTCTGCCACAGAGGGCAGTGGAGGCCGATTCACTGGATGGGTTTAAGAGAGAGTTAGATAGAGCTCTAGGGGCCAGTGGGATCAAGGGATATGGGTGCAGTTTTGGTCACCTAATTTGAGGAAGGACGTCCTTGCTATTGAGGGCGTGCAGCGTAGGTTTACTAGGTTAATCCCCAGAATGGCGGGACTGTCATACGTTGAAAGACTGGAGCGACTAGGCTTGTATACACTGGAATTTAGAAGGATGAGAGGGGATCTTATCGAAACGTATAAGATTATTAAGGGGTTGGACACGTCAGAGGCAGGAAACATGTTCCCAATGTTGGGGGAGTCCAGAACAAGGGGCCACAGTTTAAGAATAAGGGGCCGGCCATTTAGAACGGAGACGAGGAAAAACTTTTTCAGTCAGAGAGTTGTGAATCTGTGGAATTCTCTGCCTCAGAAGGCAGTGGAGGCCAATTCTCTGAATGCATTCAAGAGAGAGCTAGATAGAGCTCTTAAGGATAGCGGAGTCAGGGGGTATGGGGAGAAGGCAGGAACGGGGTACTGATTGAGAATGATCAGCCATGATCACAGTGAATGGCGGTGCGTACAGGCTCGAAGGGCTGAATGGCCTCCTCCTGCACCTATTGTCTGTTGTCTATTGTAGTTTATAATATGTGTAGGAAAGTAACTGCAGATGCTTGTACAAATCGAAGGCATCACAAAGTGCTGGAGTAACTCAGCAGGTCAGGCAGCATCTCCAGAGAGAAACATAGAAAATAGGTGCAGGAGTAGGCCATTCGGCCCTTCGAGCCTGTACGCACCGCCATTCAATACGATCATGGCTGATCATCCAACTCAGTATCCTGTACCTGCCTTCTCTCCATACCCCCTGATCCCTTTAGCCACAAGGGCCACATCTAACTCCCTCTTAAATATAGCCAATGAACTGGCCTCAACTACCTTCTGTGGCAGAGAATTCCACAGACTCACCACTCTCTGTGTGAAGAAATGTTTTCTCATCTCGGTCCTAAAAGACTTCCCCCTTATCCTTAAACTGTGACCCCTGGTTCTGGACTCCCCCAACATCGGGAACAATCTTCCCGCATCTAGCCTGTCCAACCCCTTAAGAATGTTATATGTTTCTATAAGATCCCCCCTCAATCTTCTAAATCCCAGCGAGTACAAGCCCAGTCTATCCAGTCTTTCTTCATATGAAAGTCCCGCCATCCCAGGGATCAATCTGGTGAACCTTCTCTGTACTCCCTCTATGGCAAGAACGTCTTTCCTCAGATTAGGAGACCAAAACTGCACACAATACTCCAGGTGCGGTCTCACCAATGTCCTGTACAACTGCAGTAGAACCTCCCTGCTCCTAAACTCAAATCCTCTTGCTATGAATGCCAACATACCATTGGCTTTCTTCACTGCCTGCCGCACCTGCACGCTTGCTTTCAATGACTGGTGCACCATGACACCCAGGTCACGTTGCATCTCCCCTTCTCCTAATCGTTCACCATTCAGGTAATACTCTGCTTTCTTGTTCTTGCCGCCAAAGTGGATAACCTCACATTTATCCACATTATATTGCATCTGCCATGCATTTGCCCACTCGCCTAATCTATCCAAGTCACTCTGCAGGCTCCTAGCATCCTCCTCGCAGCTAACACTGCCACCCAGAAGGAATGGGTGACGCTTCTGGTCGAGACCCTTCTTCAGACTGACGTCGGGGGTGGGACAAAGATAGGATGTAGGTGGAGACAGGAAGACAGTGGGAGAACTGGGAAGGGGGAGGGGAAGAGAGGGACAGAGGAGCTATCTAAAGTTGGGTAAGTCAATGTCCATACCACTGGGCTGCAAGCTGCCCAAGCGAAATATGAGGTGCTGTTCCTCCAATTTGCGGTGGGCCTCACTATGGCACTGGAGGAGGCCCATGACAGAAAGGTCAGACTGGGAGTGGGAGGGGGAGTTGAAGTGCTCAGCCACCGGGAGATCAGGTCGGTTAAGGCGGACTGAGCGAAGGTGTTGAGCGAAACGATCGCCGAGCCCGCGTTTGGGTCTCGCCGATGTAAAGAAGTTGACATCTAGAGCAGAGGATACAATAGATGAGGTTGGAGGAGGTGCAGGTGAACCTCTGTCTCACCTGGAAAGACTGTTTGGGTCCTTGGATGGAGTCGAGGGGGGAGGTAAAGGGACAGGTGTTGCATCTCGTGCGGTTGCAGGGGAAAGTGCCCGGGGAGGGGGTGGTTGTGGTAGGAAGGGACGAGTGGACCAGGGAGTATATTATGGTGGAGTTGCTGCCTTACAGCGAATGCAGTGCCTGAGACCCAGGTTCGATCCCGACCACAGGCCTTGTCTGTACGGAGTTTGTACGTTCTCCCCGTGATCTGCGTGGGTTTTCTCCGGGCGCTCCGGTTTCCTCCCACACTCCAAAGACGTGCAAGTTTGTAGGTTAATTGGCTTGGTAAATGTAAAAATTGTCCCTAGTGTGTGTAAGATAGTGTTAATGTGTGGGGATCGCTGGTCGGTGCGGACCCGGTGGGCCGAAGGGGCCTGTTTCTGCGCTGTATCTCTAAACTAAATTAAACTAAACTAAAAAACTAAAAGTTACAGTGATATACAATAGACAATAGACAATAGACAATAGGTGCAGGAGTAGGCCATTCAGCCCTTCGAGCCAGCACCGCCATTCAATGCGATCATGGCTGATCACTCTCAATCAGTACCCCGTTCCTGCCTTCTCCCCATACCCCCTCACTCCGCTATCCTTAAGAGCTCTATCCAGCTCTCTCTTGAAAGCATCCAACGAACTGGCCTCCACTGCCTTCTGAGGCAGAGAATTCCACACCTTCACCACCCTCTGACTGAAAAAGTTCTTCCTCATCTCCGTTCTAAATGGCCTACCCCTTATTCTCAAACTGTGGCCCCTTGTTCTGGACTCCCCCAACATTGGGAACATGTTATCTGCCTCTAATGTGTCCAATCCCCTAATTATCTTATATGTTTCAATAAGATCCCCCCTCATCCTTCTAAATTCCAGTGTATACAAGCCCAATCGCTCCAGCCTTTCAACATACGACAGTCCCGCCATTCCGGGAATTAACCTAGTGAACCTACGCTGCACGCCCTCCATAGCAAGAATATCCTTCCTCAAATTTGGAGACCAAAACTGCACACAGTACTCCAGGTGCGGTCTCACCAGGGCCCGGTACAACTGTAGAAGGACCTCTTTGCTCCTATACTCAACTCCTCTTGTTACGAAGGCCAACATTCCATTGGCTTTCTTCACTGCCTGCTGAACCTGCATGCTTCCTTTCATTGACTGATGCACTAGGACACCCAGATCTCGTTGAACTCCCCCTCCTCCTAACTATATACAGGTACATAGTCCCATTGACTTGTCTTAACTTGACTTAGAAACATAGAAAACAGGTGCAGGAGGAGGCCATTCGGCCCTTCGAGCCTGTATGCACCGCCATTCACTGTGATCGCGGCCAATCGTCCACAATCAGTAACCCGTGCCTGCCTTCTCCCCATACCCCTTGATCCCACTGGCCCCTAGAGCTCTATCTAACTCTCTCTTAAACCCATCCAGTGAATCACCCTCCACTGCCCTCTGTGGCAGAGAATCCCACACATTCACAACTGCAAACGTTCCTCCTCACCTCAGTTTTAAACGGCCTCCCCTTTATTCTTAGACTGTGTGGCCCCTGGTTCTGGACTCCCCCAACATTGGGAACATGTTTCCTGCATCTAGCTTGTCCAGTAATTTTTCACGTCTCTATAAGATCCCCCTCTCGTCCTTCTAAAATCCAGCGAACACAAGCCCAGTCTTTCCAATCTTTCCTCGTACGACAGTCCCGCCATCCCGGGGATTAACCTGGTGAACCTACGCTGCACTGCCTCAATAGCAAGGACGTCCTTCCTCAAATTAGGAGACCAAAACTGCACACAGTACTCCAGGTGTGGTCTCACCAGGGCCCTGTACAACTGCAGAAGGACCTCCTTGCTCCTAAACTCACATTAGGAGACCAAAACTGCACACAGTACTCCAGGTGTGCAATAAAGATGCACACATTTAATAAAGATGCACCCCTTTAATTAGAGATGCACCCCTTTAATAAACTGCAGAAGGACTTATTTGCTCGACGCCGGCTCCTTCCTAAAGGAACGTCCTTTAATTCTGAGGCTGTGCCCTCTAATCCCAGACTCTCCCACTAGTGGAAACATCCTCTCCACACCACTCTGACAAGGTATTTCATTGTGCTGTAACATTGTGCGTCAATGCGCATGCTCGCTACACTGCCTTCTGGGAGCTGTAGTCTCAATTCCCGCACTGAGGGAACCGAGCATGCGCACTGGAGCGCCGCGTTGCCCTCTGAGAATCGCAGTCCCAATGGCACAGAGATGGCCGTACTGAGCATGCGCACTGGAGCGCCGCGTTGCTCTCTGGGAATCGCAGTCCCAATGCCACTGAGATGGCCGCACTGAACATGCGCACTGGAGCGCCGCGTTGCCCTCTGGGAATCGCCGTTCCTTTTCGCAGAGGTGGGCGCACTGAGCATGCGCACCGGAGCCCCGCCGCTTCGCCCTCTGGGAAATCCTCCGTGCGTCACAGCGGTCGCGGCGCACAGCCCGCCGGGAGATGTAGTCCGAATTCGCCGCTACGGCCGCACTGGGCATGCGCGGTGCGCGGTACGCGGTTGCTAAGGCGGAGGAGCAAGATGGCGGCGATGAGGATGGCGGCGGCGTCTTCACCTTCGCTTTCCCTGCCCCTGCTGCGGCGCTGGCAATGGTGGCTGAGCGCGGCGGCCCGCGGCGCCCCCGGGAGGTCGGCCCAGGTGAAAGAGGAGGGGGGGAGAGGAGGGAGAGGGAGAGAGAGGGCGGGGCGGCGGGGCGGCGGCCATGGCGGTGACCCTGGCTCTTAAAGGCGCAGTCCCCCTTAAAGGGGCAGTCCCCTCTTAAAGGGGCAGCCTCTATTAGGGGAGCGCCACTGTATTAAAGATGTGCATCTCTAATTAGAGGTGTCCATCTCTAATTAAAGGGGTGCATCTCTAATTAAATGGGTGCATCTCTAATTAGAGGTGTCCATCTCAAATTAGTGTCCATTTGGAATTAAAAGTGTCCATCTCTAATTAAAGGGGTGCATCTCTAATTAGAGGTGTCCATCTCTAATTAAAGGGGTGCATCTCTAATTAAATGGGTGCATCTCTAATTAGAGGTGTCCATCTCTAATTAAATGGGTGCATCTCTAATTAGAGGTGTCCATCTCAAATTAAAGGGGTGCATTTGGAATTAAATGTGTCCATCTCTAATTAAAGGGGTGCATTTGGAATTAAATGTGTCCATCTCTAATTAAAGGGGTGCATCTCTAATTAGAGGTGTCCATCTCTAATTAAAGGGGTGCATCTCTAATTAGAGGTGTCCATCTCTAATTAGAGGTGTCCATCTCTAATTAGAGGTGTCCATCTCTAATTAGAGGTGTCCATCTCTAATTAGAGGTGTCCATCTCTAATTAGAGGTGTCCATCTCTAATTAGAGGTGTCCATCTCTAATTAAAGGTGTCCATCTCTAATTAAAGGGGTGCATCTCTAATTAATTGTGTGCATCTATCTATATACTCAAACTCTCGTTTGTTTGTATGTTTGTTCCTGAACTACAGGCTGAACGGTGCACGATAGCGCGACAATGTTAACCCCACCTTACTCACCGTCGTCCCATTGGTGCAAATGGAAGAGGTTTCATTGAAATCGGTGTTATATTTTTAAAGTTATTCACATTTTAAGGTTTAAATCTATCTCCTGGCGAGTAGGGAGGATAAGGGGGGTTGAGGGGGAGGGGGAGGGGAGGGGGGAGGAAGGGGGGGGAGGGAGAAGGTGCCGCACCAATGCAGGAGAGGTTTGGGCCCAACAGGTCCACTTGGTCTAGTCTTTACTAAAGGGATGCATCTCTAATTAAATGTGAACATCTAGCGCAGCGGTAGAGTTGCCGCCTTACAGCGAATGCAGCGCCGGAGACTCAGGTTCGATCCCGACTACGGGCGCCGTCTGTACGGAGTTTGCACGTTCTCCCCGTGACCTGCGTGGGTTTTCTCCGAGATCTTCGGTTTCCTCCCACACTCCAAAGACGTGCGGGTTTGTAGGTTAATTGGCTGGGTAAATGTAAAAATTGTCCCTAGTGGGTGTAGGATAGTGTTAGTGTGCGGGGATCGCTGGGCGGCATGGACCCGGTGGGCCGAAGGGCCTGTTTCCACGCTGTATCTCTAAATCTAAATGTGTGCATCTCTAATTAAATGTGTGCGTCTCTAATTAAAGGTGTGAATGTAGGAACAGAGAAAATAGCTGCAGGAGGAGGCCATTCGGCCCTTCGAGCCTGTACGCACCGCCATTCACTGTGATCGCGGCTGACCGTCCACAATCAGTAACCCGTGCCTGCCTTCTCCCCGTATCCCTTGATCCCACCGGCCCCTAGAGCTCTATCTAACTCTCTCTTAAACCCATGCAGTGAATCGGCCTCCACTGCCCTCTGTGGCAGAGAATCCCACACATTCACAACTGCAAACGTTCCTCCTCACCTCAGTTTTAAACGGCCTCCCCTTTATTCTTAGACTGTGTGGCCCCTGGTTCTGGACTCCCCCAACATTGGGAACATGTTTCCTGCATCTAGCTTGTCCAGTCCTTTTATAATTTTACACGTCTCTATAAGATCCCCCTCTCATCCTTCTAAACTCCAGCGAATATAAGCCCAGTCTTTCCAATCTTTCCTCGTACGACAGTCCCGCCATCCCGGGGATTAACCTGGTGAACCTACGCTGCACTGCCTCAATAGCAAGGACGTCCTTCCTCAAATTAGGAGACCAAAACTGCACACACAATACTCCAGGTGTGGTCTCACCAGGGCCCTGTACAACTGCAGAAGGACCTCCTTGCTCCGATACTCAACTCCTCTCGTTATGAAGGCCAACACGCCTTTCCATAAGAGGGATACAATCTTCACCTATCCCATTCACGTAGGCCTGGGGCTAAACCTTGTTCCCCTTGTGCTTTTACCCCGCAGGTTTTGACCGCGACGCCGACTGGCCGACGAGGGGTCTCGGCGTTCGTTGTAAGTCCCCCGACTGCCCCCTCGCCCCCTCCCAAGATGGCGGTACCTCGTGCGGCAAGCTTCGAGCAATGGACCGCTCACGAACTAACGCGGGGCAAATTAAGTGGACTGCGAAGGGCAGTCGTTGCTGGCTGATAATCAAAATGGCAGCTGTCGGGGGCTGGGGCTTGCTGTGTCTGTAACCCCCCTCCCCTCCCCTCTGGCACCTACACCCCTCCCCACCCCTGTAACCCTCCCCCTCCCATGCCCTTCCCCTATCTGTAACCCCCTACTACGCCCCTCCCTGTCTCTGTAACCCTCTCCCCCCCCCCACACCCCTCCCCTCTCTAACCCCCTCCCCCCCCTACTACACCCCTCCCCTGTCTAACCCCCTCCCCTCCCCCCTACATCCCTCCCCCCTCTGTAACCCCCTGCCCTTCCCCTAGTACACCCCTCCCTGCCTCTATACCTGCGCTCCTAGATCCCTCTCTGCTCTACGACACTCCCTGTCTACCTGGGAACTGTGTACCTGCGCTCCTAGATCCCTCTCTGCTCTACGACACTCCCTGTCTACCTGGGAACTGTGTACCTGCGCTCCTAGATCCCTCTCTGCTCTACGACACTCCCTGTCTACCTGGGAACTGTGTACCTGCGCTCCTAGATCCCTCTCTGCTCTACGACACTCCCTGTCTACCTGGGAACTGTGTACCCTGCGCTCCTAGATCCCTCTCTGCTCTACGACACTCCCTGTCTACCTGGGAACTGTGTACCTGCGCTCCTAGATCCCTCTCTCCTCCACAACACTCCCTGACTACCTGGGAACTGTGTACCTGCGCTCCTAGACCCCTCTCTGCTCTACAACACTCCCTGTCTACCTGGGAACTGTGTACCTGCGCTCCTAGATCCCTCTCTGCTCTACAACACTCCCTGTCTACCTGGGAACTGTGTACCTGCGCTCCTAGACCCCTCTCTGCTCTACGACACTCCCTGTCTACCTGGGAACTGTGTACCTGCGCTCCTAGATCCCTCTCTGCTCTACAACACTCCCTGTCTACCTCGGAACTGTGTACCTGCGCTCCTAGACCCCTCTCTGCTCTACGACACTCCCTGTCTACCTGGGAACTGTGTACCTGCGCTCCTAGATCCCTCTGCTCTACGACACTCCCTGTCCCACCTGGGAACTGTGTACCTGCGCTCCTAGATCCCTCTCTGCTCTACGGCACTCCCTGTCTACCTGGGAACTGTGTACCTGCGCTTCTAGATCCCTCTCTGCTCTACAACACTCCCTGTCTACCAGGGGAATGTGTACCTGCGCTCCTAGATCCCTCTCTGCTCTACAACACTCCCTGTCTACCTGGGAACTGTGTACCTGCGCTCCTAGATCCCTCTCTCCTCCACAACACTCCCTGACTACCTGGGAACTGTGTACCTGCGCTCCTAGATCCCTCTGCTCTACGACACTCCCTGTCCACCTGGGAACTGTGTACCTGCGCTCCTAGATCCCTCTCTCCTCCACAACACTCCCGGACTACATGGGAACTGTGTACCTGCGCTCCTAGATCCCTCTCTGCTCTACAACACTCCCTGTCTACCAGGGGAATGTGTACCTGCGCTCCTAGATCCCTCTCTGCTCTACAACACTCCCTGACTACCTGGGAACTGTGTACCTGCGCTCCTAGATCCCTCTCTCCTCCACAACACTCCCTGACTACCTGGGAACTGTGTACCTGCGCTCCTAGATCCCTCTGCTCTACAACACTCCCTGTCTACCTGGGAACTGTGTACCTGCGCTCCTAGATCCCTCTCTCCTCCACAACACTCCCTGACTACATGGGAACTGTGTACCTGCGCTCCTAGATCCCTCTCTGCTCTACAACACTCCCTGTCTACCAGGGGAATGTGTACCTGCGCTCCTAGATCCCTCTCTGCTCTACAACACTCCCTGACTACCTGGGAACTGTGTACCTGCGCTCCTAGATCCCTCTCTGCTCTACGACACTCCCTGTCTACCTGGGGACTGTGTACCTGCGCTCCTAGATCCCTCTCTGCTCTACAACACTCCCTGTCTACCTGGGGACTGCGTACCTGCGCTCCTAGATCCCTCTCTGCTCTACGACACTCCCTGTCTAT
>NC_135986.1:5391468-5423968 GCF_053455715.1 Rhinoraja longicauda
ATTTAGAACGGAGATGAGGAAGAACTTTTCCAGTCAGAGAGTTGTGAATCTGTGGGATTCTCTGCCTCAGAAGGCAGTGGAGGCCAATTCTCTGAATGCATTCAAGAGAGAGCTGGATAGAGCTCTTAAGGATAGAGGAGTCAGGGGTTATGGGGAGAAGGCAGGGAACGGGGTACTGATTGAGAATGATCAGCCATGATCGCATTGAATGGCGGTGCGTACAGGCTCGAAGGGCTGAATGGCCTCCTCTATTGTCTCCTCTCATCTCTCTCTCCCTCCCGCTCCTTCTCACCCCCTCTCTCTCTCCTTCTCAATTCTCCCTCTCTCTCCCCCTCTCTCTCTCTCTATCGCCCTCCCTCCCCCTCCCCTCCCCTCCGGCCCCTACGCCCCTCCGTTTCTGTAACCCCCTCTTTCTCCCTCTCTCCCTCCTCTTTCTCCCTCAATCCCTCTCTCCCCCCCTCTTTCTCCCTCTCTCCCCCCTCTTTCTCCCTCTCTCCCCCCTCTTTCTCCCTCTCTCCCTCCCCTCTCTCCCCCCCTCTCCCCTCTATCTCCCCCCCTCTCCCTCTATCTCCTTCTATCCCCGTCTCAGAACACACCCTCCCCCTCCCTCTACATTCCCAAGAGCGGAGAGGAGAGGAGAGGAGAGGGGAGGGGAGGAGAGGGGAGGGGAGGGGAGGGGAGGGGAGGGGAGGGGAGGGGAGGGGAGGGGAGGGGAGGAGAGGAGAGGAGAGGGAGAGGAGAGGAGAGGAGAGGAGAGGAGAGGAGAGGAGAGGAGAGGAGAGGAGAGGAGAGGAGAGGAGAGGAGAGGAGAGGAGAGGAGAGGAGAGGAGAGGAGAGGAGACTCACTTGGTGACTCCAGGCGTAGCTCCAACACTGCAGGCCCGGCCCCTCTTCAGACTGTTAATCAGACTGCTCTTGCCCACATTCGGGAACCCTGGTGAGAGGAGAGAGAGAGAGAGAGAGAGAGAGGGGGGAGAGAGAGAGGGGGAGAGAGGGGGGGGGGGAGGGAGGGGGGGGGGAGAGAGGGGGGGGGGGGGAGAGGGGAGAGAGAGGGGGAGAGAAAGGGGGTGGGAAAGAGGGGGGAAAGAGAGGGGGGAGAGAAAGGGGGGGAGAGAAAGGGGGGGAGAGAGACAGAGAGAGGGAGAGGGAGGGGGGAGAGAGTGGGAGGAGAGAGAGGGGGAGAGAGAGGGAGGGAGAGAGAGAGAAGGGGAGAGAGAGAGAGGGGGGGAGAGAGAGGGAGGAGAGGGGGAGAGAGAGAGGGAGAGAGAGAGAGAAGGGGAGAGAGAAGGGGAGAGAGGGGGGTAGAGAGAGAGGGGGAGAGAGAGGGGGAAGAGAGAGGGGGGGAGATAGGGGGGGAGGAGAGAGGGGGAAGAGAGATATGATTTGACCATTGGCCATTTTGAGGTCAACCATGAGATTTGACCCATCGGCCATTTTGAGGAGGTAAACCGTGAGATTTGACCCATCGGCCATTTTGAGGAGGTCAACCATGAGATTTGACCCATCGGCTATTTTGGGGAGGTCAACCATGAGATTTGACCCATCGGCCATTTTGAGGCGGTCAACCATGGTCAGGCTCGGGGACGTGGACTGTCGGCCATTTTGGTGAGGTCAAGTTGGTCGGGCCTGGGATTTGACCGCCAGCCATTTTGGTGAGGCGAGGTCAACCGTGGCTGGGCTTTGGGGCTGAACACAGAGACCAGAAGGGATTCAACTTTGCCCGCGGTTGCAGGCCCAGAATTTGGCCGTCGGCCATTTTTGGTCAGGTCAGGTCACCACGGTCAGGGGGACCATGGGACGTTCGGACCCAAAGGCCCTCGACCGTCGGCCCATTTTGGGGGGGGGTTAACGACATCGACCATCGGCCCCCTCCCCTGACATCAGTCTGAAGAAGGGTCTCAACTGTCGGCCATTTTGGGGGGGTCGACCGCGGTTGGGGCAAGAACCACACCGACCGTCGGCCATTTTTGCGACGTCAACCATGGTGGGGACAAGAATGACATCGGACCGTCCGCCCCTCCCCTGACATCAGTCCGAAGAAGGGTCAGAACCGTCAGCCATTTTGGTGAGGTCAATCATAGTTGGGGCTAGAGGGGCTTCAACTGTCGGCCATTTTAATTTGGTCAATCATTGTTGGGGCCAGAGGGGGCATCAACAGTCAGCCATTTTGTTGAGGTCAACCATGTTGGGGCCAGAGGGGCGTCAACCATCAGCCATTTTTATGAGGTCAATTATAGTTGGGGCTAGAGGGGCTTTGACTGTCGGCCATTTTAATGAGGTCAATCATAGTTGGGGCCAGAGGGGCATCAACTGTCGGCCATTTTTAATTTGGTCAATCATAGTTGGGGTTAGAGGGGCTTCAACCATCAGCCATTTTAATGAGGTCAATCATAGTTGGGGCTAGAGGGGCTTCGACTGTCGGCCATTTAATGAGGTCAATCATAGTTGGGGCTGGAGGGGGATCAACCGTCAGCCATTTTGATGAGGTCAATCATGGTTGGGGCCAGAGCGGGCGTCAACAGTCAGCCATTTTGATGAGGTCAATCATGGTTGGGGCCAGAGGGGCCTCGACAGTCAGCCATTTTAATGAGGTCAATCATGGTTGGGGCCAGAGGGGTGTCGACAGTCAGCCATTTTGATGAGGTCAATCATGGTTGGGGCCAGAGGGGCTTCAACTGTCGGCCATTTTAATTTGGTCAATCATAGTTGGGGCCAGAGGGGCTTCAACTGTCGGCCATTTTAATGAGGTCAAGCATAGTTGGGGCTAGAGGGGGGCTTCGACAGTCAGCCATTTTGATAAGGTCAATCATAGTTGGGGAACGAGGGGCTTCGACTGTTGGCCATTTTGATGAGGTCAATCATAGTTGGGGCCAGAGGGGCTTCGACAGACTGCCATTTTAATGAGGTCAATCATAGTTGGGGCGAGAGGGGCTTTGACAGCCAGCCATTTTAGTGAGGGTCAATCAAAAAGTTTGGGCCAGAGGGGCTTCGACCGTCGGCCATTTTGGTGAGGTCAACTGCGGTTGAAACCAGACGAGCCTCAACCGTTGGCGTGATGGAGCGGGGGGCCGAGGAAGGGGGTTTCTCGGGAGAGGGCGGCGGTGAGGGAGAAGGCCCCTGGAAGGTCGCTTTTGTTCCCAGGTTCCCCAGCAGCCATCTTGGCGGCGGCCATCTTGGACGGCCCACACTCACCCACCACTCCCACGGTGATGGCCGTCCGTAGCCCCTGGTTACGGCAGTAGCTGCCCAGGAGGCGCAGGAGGTTGTCCGCGCCACGCTCCCTCCGCCCTTCAGCAGGTCCTCGCCCGCCCGGTCCACCGCCACCCGGCTACGGTGCTGGGCCAGCGCACAGGGGGAGGGGAGAGAGGGGGGAGGGGAGAGAGGAGGGGAGAGAGGGAAGGGGGGGGAGAGAGAGAGGGAGGGGGAGAGGGGGGGAGAGAGAGAGAGGGGGAAGAGTGAGGGGGGGTTGAGAGAGGGGGAGAGAAAGGAAGGGGAGAGAGAGAGGAGAGAGAGGGAAGGAGAGAAAGGGGGGAGAGAAAGAGGGGGGAGAGAGAGGGGGGTGAGGAGAGAGAGGGGAGAGAGGGAGGGGAGAGAGAGGGGAGGGAGAGAGGGGGGAGAGAGAGAGGGGGAGAGAGAGGTGGAGGGAGAGCGAGGGACGGGAGAGAAAGGGGGGGAGAGGTGGTGAGGAGAGAGAGAGGAGTGGGGGGGAGAGAAGGGAGGGGAGAGAAAGGGGAGAGAGAGAGGAGTGGGGGAGGGAAGGGAGGGGGAGAGAGGGAAGGGAGAGCGAGACAGAGGGAGAGAGAGAAGATGGGAGGGAGAGAGGGAGTGGGAGAGAAATGGAGGGGTGAGAGAGAGGGGGGGAAGAGAACGGAGGGGACAGCGAGACAGAGGAGGGAGAGGAGAGAGAGAGCAATGGAGATAGAGGAGAGGGGAGAGAGAGGGGGGAGAGAAAGGGGGAGGGTGAGAGAGAAATGGAGCGTGGGAGAGAAATGGAGGGGTGAGAGAGAGGGGGAGAGTGAGAAGAGGGGAGAGTGAGAAGAGGGGAGAGTGAGAAGAGGGGGAGAGAGAGGAGGGAGAAGAGAGGAGGGGGAGAGAAAGGGGGGGGGAGAGAAAGGGGGGGGAGAGCGGGAGGGGAGTAAGAAGGTGGGGAGAGAGAGAGGTGGGAGAGAGAGAGAGAGAATACATCAGTCTTCGGAGCAGGATTAGGCCATTCAGCCCATCGAGTCTATTCCGCCATTCAATCACGGCTGATCTATCTCTCCCTCCCAACCCCATTCTCCTGCCTTCTCCCCATAACCCTTGATCGGCAAGACTACGGTTGCCAACCGTCCCGTATTAGCCGGGACATCCCTTATTTTGGGCTAAATTGGTTTGTCCCGTACGTGACCGGCCTTGTCCCGTATTAGGCCTGGGGGGCGCTGTAGGCCCGGACGCTGTTGGCCCGGATGCTGTTGGCCCGGACGCTGTAGGCCTGGACACTGTAGGCCTGGATGCTGTAGGCCCGGACGCTGTAGGGCCGGACACGGTAGGCCCGGACACTGTAGGCCCGGACGCTCCTAACAGAGGTTGCCTAGCAACCCGTCTCCCGGCCCGGGGCAGCCGCCATTGGTGGAGCGGGAGCACGTGGACGCTGGCTGGGTGAGGTCACGTGGGGAGAGGGGCGGTGACGTCACCTTGTCCCGTATTTGGGAGTGAGCGAGTTGGCAACCCCCGACTTCTACCATCACCCTCTGCGTCCTTCCATGAAAGTGGCAGGTTGGCTCGAAGGGCTGAGTGACTCTCGGACTTCAAGACACTTGGACAAGCAACTGGCCTTCATAACAAGAGGAGTTGAGTATAGGAGCAAGGAGGTCCTTCTGCAGTTGTACAGGGCCCTAGTGAGACCGCACCTGGAGTACTGTGTGCAGTTTTGGTCTCCTAATGTGAGTTTAGGAGCAAGGAGGTCCTTCTGCAGTTGTACAGGGCCCTGGTGAGACCGCACCTGGAGTATTGTGTGCAGTTTTGGTCTCCAAATTTGAGGAAGGACGTCCTTACTATTGAGGGCGTGCAGCGTAGGTTCACCAGGTTAATCCCCGGGATGGCGGGGGACTGTCGTACGAGGAAAGATTGGAAAGACTGGGCTTGTATTCACTGAAGTTTAGAAGGATGAGAGAGGATCTTATCGAAACGTATAAGATTATTAAGGGGTTGGACACGTTAGAAGCAGGAAACATGTTCCCAATGTTGGGGGAGTCCAGAACCAGGGGCCACAGTTTAAGAATAAGGGGTCGGCCATTTAGAACGGAGATGAGGAAAAACGTTTTCAGTCAGAGAGTTGTGAATCTGTGGAATTCTCTGCCTCAGAAGGCAGTGGAGGCCAATTCTCTGAATGCATTCAAGAGAGAGCTTGATAGAGCTCTTAAGGATAGTGGAGTCAGGGGGGTATGGGGAGAAGGCGGGAACGGGGGTACTGATTGAGAATGATCAGCCGTGATCACATTGCTCTTCCCCACCGAGTCCGTCCGTCCGCGCCGACCAGCGATCCCCGCACACTAACACTATCCCACACACACACTGGGGGGACAATTTACAATCTTCACCGAAGCCAATTAACCTACAAACCCACACGTACGTCTCTGGAGAGTGGGAGGAAACGGAGCGCCCGGAGAAAAGTTGGGCAAGTTGGGAAGGGATTGTGTTTCCGCGCTGTGTCTCTAAACTAAACTAAACTAAATAAAAGCTCTACAGTAAAAAAACAGAGTTTGGGGCCTGTTTCAAGATGGCCGACTTTTGCCTCCTGTTTCCTCGCTGTGTCTCTAAACTAGACTAGTGCGTGAACGGGCGATCGCTGGTCGGCGCGGACGGACTCGGTGGGGAAGGGATAGTGTTTGTGTTGTATTTCTAATCTAAACTAAACTAAATAAAATCTCTTGTAAAGAAACAGAGTTTGGGGCCTGTTCCAAGATGGCCGACTTTCGCCTCCTGTTTCAAGATGGCCGACTTTTGCCTCCTGTTCCAAGATGGCCGACTTTTGCCTCCTGTTTCCGCGCTGTATCTCTAAACTAAACTAGCGTGTGAACGGGCGATCGGCTGGTCGGCGCGGACTCGGTATCGCCCCGTGCGTCTTCGTCTCTACGATGCTCACCAGGTTCCTGTTCTGCTGCTGTGTCGAAGCTTTAAAGGCCACCGTTGGGAGCTCGTTCCTGAGGTACTTCAGCCACTTTTGGACCACGTCCTTGGCCACCAGATCTGAGGGAGAGGAGAGGAGAGAAGGTTGTAATAAGATCACAAGCGATCGGAGCAGAATCAGGCCACTCGGCCCATCCAGTCCACTCCGCCCTTCAATCACGGCTGATCTATCCTTCCCTCCCGACCCCATTCTCCTGCCTTCTCCCCATAACCCCTGACACCCGCACTGATCAACAATCTGTCTATCTCTGCCTTAAATACACCCCACTGACTTGTGGCCTCCACGGCCGTCTGTGGCAAAGAATCCCACAGATTCACCACCCTCTGGCTAAAGAAATCCTCCCCTCATCTCCTTCCTAAAGGAACGTCCTTTAATTCTGAGGCTGTGCCCTCTGGTCCCAGACTCTCCCACTAGTGGAAACATCCTCTCCACATCCTCTCTATCCGGGGCGCGCGCTTGTTCGGTGAAGGTTTCAATGGGGGCCCTTCCCCCCCCCCACGCGATCTTCTAAACTCCAACAAATGCTCGTTGTGCGTTAACCCACTGGTTCCTGGGATCTGTTCTCGTTAAACCTCCTCTGGACCATCTCATTGTGAACAGTGTTTTTTTGGGCCCCGTATCTGAGGAAGGATGTGCTGGCTCCGGAGAGGGTCCAGAGGGAGTTTTACGTGGGCGATCCCAGGAATGGGAGGGGAGGTCGAAGCGAGGGGAGGAGGAAAGGGAGGAAAGGAGAGAGGGAGGGAGGAGGAAACAGGCCCTTCGGCCCACCGAGTCCGTCCGCGCCGACCAGCGATCGCCCGTTCACACGCTAGTTTAGTTTAGAGACACAGCGCGGAAACAGGAGGCAACAGTCGGCCATCTTGGAACAGGAGGCAAAAGTCGGCCATCTTGGAACAGGCCCCAAACACAGTTTTTTTTACTATAGAGCTTTTATTTAGTCTAGTTTAGTTTAGAGACACACCGCGCGGAAACACAATCCCTTCCCACCGAGTCCGTCCCGTCCGCGCCGACCAGCGATCCCCGCACACTAACACTATCCCACACACACACTGGGGGACAATTTACATTTGTACACACCAATTAACCTACAAACCCGCACTTCTTTGGAGAGGGAGGGGAGGGGAGGACAGGGGAGGGGAGGGGAGGACAGGGGAGGGGAGGACAGGGGAGGGGAGTGGAAGGGAGTGGAGGAGAGGGGAGGGGAGGAGAGGAGATTGTTTTCCATTTTCGACTTGGATTTTATCTATTGATTTAATTGACTGTTATATTAAACTTTTCCTTTTTAATATACTTTTGGTTTAAAGATATGTCTTTAAAGAGGAGAGGGGAGGAGAGAAGAGAGAGAGGGGAGGGGAGGGGAGGAGAGGGGTGGGGAGGGGAGGAGAGAAGAGAGAGAGGGGAGGGGAGGAGAGGGGAGGGGAGGAGAGGGGAGGGGAGAGGAGGGGAGGGGAGGGGAGAGGAGGGGAGGGGAGGAGAGGGGAGGAGGGGAGAGGAGAGGAGAGGAGGAGAGGAGGAGAGGAGAGGAGAGGAGAGGAGGAGAGGAGAGGGGAGGGAGGAGGGGAGAGGAGAGGAGAGGAGAGGAGAGGAGAGGAGAGGAGAGGAGAGGAGAGGGGAGGGGAGGAGAGGGGAGGGGATATCTCACCGATCTTGTTCAGGACGAGGATGAGACGTTTGTTGGTTGAAGCCCCCACCACCTCCTTCTCCATTTCCGGACTTCGACAACCCAGAGGGTCCCCGGCAGTCCAACACCTCCAGCACCACGTCAGAAGCCTCTACAACCTGAGGAGAGGGGAGGAGAGGGGAGGGGAGGGGAGGAGAGGAGAGGGGAGGGGAGGGGAGGGGAGGTTAGTGCGGGACTTGATCTTTGTTATCATTCTGTATTTGTGTTTAAGAGAGAATTCTTAAGGGACATCCTTGCTATTGATTTGAGTTCAGGAGTAAAGAGGTCCTTCTGCAGTTGTACAGGGCCCTGGTGAGACCGCACCTGGAGTACTGTGTGCAGGTTTGGTCTCCTAGTTTGAGGAAGGACGTCCTTGCTATTGAGGCAGTGCAGCGTAGGTTCACCAGGTTAATCCCCGGGATGGCGGGACTGTCGTACGAGGAAAGATTATAAAAGGACTGGACAAGCTAGATGCAGGAAACATGTTCCCAATGTTGGGTGAGTCCAGAACCAGGGGCCACACAGTCTAAGAATAAAGGGGAGGCCGTTTAAAACTGAGGTGAGGAGGAACTTTTCCAGTTGTGAATGTGTGGGATTCCCTGCCACAGAGGGCAGTGGCGGCCGATTCACTGGATGGGTTTAAGAGAGAGTTAGATAGAGCTCTAGGGGCCAGTGGAATCAAGGGGTATGGGGAGAAGGCAGGCACGGGTTACTGATTGTGGATGGTCAGCCGTGATCACAATGAATGGCGGTGCGTACAGGATCGAAGGGCCGAATGGCCTCCTCCTGCACCTATTTTTCTACGCTTCTATGTTAACTGCATAAAAGGTCCCTGTTAAGGAAAATAAATGGCACTGAGCAGGAGGGGCGGTGATGAGTGAGTTTGACAAGTTGAAGGTATGACGACAAAGTGCTGGAGTAACTCAGCGGGTCGGGCAACATCTCTGTGGAGAACGTGGACAGGTACAAAGTGCTAGTGGGAGTAACTCAGCAGATCGGGCAGCAGATCTCTGGAGAGAGAAGGAATGGGTGACGTTTCGTGTCGAGACCCTTCTCCAGAGATGCTGCCCGACCCGCTGAGTTACTCCAGCACTTTGTACCTGTCCATGTTCTCCACAGAGATGCTGCCCGACCCGCTGAGTTACTCCAGCGCTCTGTGTCTACATTTGATGTAAACCAGCATCTGGAGTTCCTTCCTCCACATTTTGCTGACCTTTTTAAACTCCTGTAGTAAGCCTTCCTTGAGTTTTCCGTTTCCAGGTTTTGATTTGTCCTGAGAGTCTTCCGGCACAATCTCCTGTGGAAAGAATGAGTGCTTCGCTTAATTTAGTTCGGAGACACAGGAGAACAGGCTTCGGCCACCGAGGCCCTTCGGCCCACCGAGTCGTCCGCGCCGACCAGCGATCGCCCGTTCACAGCTAGTTTAGTTTAGAGGCACAGCGCGGAAACAGGAGGCAAAAGTCGGCCATTGGAACAGGAGGCAAAAGTCGGCAAGCCATCTTGGAAACAGGCCCAAACTCTGTTTCTTTACTATAGAGCTTTTATTTACTTTAGTTTAGTTTAGAGACACAGCGCAGAAACACAATCCCTTCCCCACCGTGTCCGTCCGCGCCGACCAGCGATCCCCGCACACTAACACTATCCCACACACACACACTGGGGGACAATTTACAATCTTCACACCCAAGCCGATCGACCCACAAACCCGCACGTATCTGGAGTGTGGGAGGAAACCGGAGCGCCCGGAGAAAACCCACGCAGGTCACGGGGAGAGAGAACGTACAAACAAACTCCGTACAGACGGCGCCCGCGGTCGGGATGGAACCCGGGTCTCTGGCAACTCTACCGCCACGCCAAGTTCGAACTTCAACTAGCCCTCTCTCTCCGTCCCTCCCCCACCCATCTCCCCCTTGGCTCTGTCTGCCCTCGCGATGGCTACCTTCTGCTCGAAGATCTGTTGCCGCTTCTGGGCGTCGAGTTGGAGGCTCTCCATGCTCCGGCGGTCGGCCATCACGCGATCCCGGGCTGCCTTCCGCTCCTCCATCTGTGGGAGGGAGGGAGGAAGGGAGAGGGAGAGAGAGAGAGAATGCAACAGGTCAGTGTGCAGGGAGGGAGAGAGAGAGAGAGAATGCAACAGGGAGGGAGAGAGAGAGAGAGAGAGAGAGAGAATGCAAGAGAGAGAGAGAGAGAATGCAACAGGGAGGGGGAGGGAGAGAGAGAGAGAATGCAACAGGGAGGGAGAGGGAGGGAGGGAGAGAGGGAGAGAGAGGGTGAGAGAGAGAGAGGGAAGATAGGGTGGGGAGAGGGGGGTGGAGAGACACAGAGAGAGAGAATGCGACCGGTCAGTGTGCAGAGAGAGGGAGAGAGAGAGAGAGAGAGGGAGAGAGAGGGAGAGAGAGGGAGAGAGAGAGAGAGAGAGAGAGAGAGAGAGAGAGGGGGAGAGGCGGAGAGAGAGAGAACAAGGGAGAGCAAGCATGAGGGAGAGAGGGAGAGGGGGGAGAGAGAGGAGGTGGAGAGAGAGGGGGAAGAGAGGATGGGGAAAAGGAGGGAGAGAGAGAGGGGGAGGCAGAGAGAGAGAGGGGGAGAGAAAGAGGGAGAGCAGGCAGGAGGGAGAGAGGGGGGAAGAGAGAATGGGGAGAGGGAGCGAGAGAGAGGGAGGGGGAGAGAGAGGTGGAGAGAGAGGGAGAAGAGAGGATGGGGAGAGGGAGAGAGAGAGGGGGGAGAGAAAGAGGGAGAGCAAGCAGGAGGGAGAGAGGGGGAGGGAGAAAGAGAGACACGCCGGTCGATGTATGGTGGATTGGAGCAGTGAGAGGGGGGGGACAGGTGAGATAGGTCTTTGAGGGGGGGGGCCAGCACGGGCACGATGGGCCGAAGGGTCCCCGTTACTCACCCTCTGACTCCGCTGCAGGGCTGTCCGCTGTGCCTGTGTCTTGAAAGGGGCCACGTTAAGGACACCCGGGTCCTTTTTCAGTGGTTTCTGGTCGGGGACCTGAGTGAACGAATGGAGACGTTTACTGGCCAAGTAGGTACGTACGCACGCACATGAGGAACGTCCCTTGACGCTCCGCGCGCAAGCAACAACACGAACGTACGGTAGGCAATCTCTTTACTGAACCTCTCGTTTGTTTGTTTGTGTGTTTGTTCCAGAACTACAGCCAAGACGGCACACGACAGCGCGACAATTTTAGGCCCACCTTACTCACCGTCGTCCCTTTGGTGCCAACACCAGGCCAAACACCCGGCCTCCACCTGGGTTCCTGGGACCCCCACCCTGAGTCGCGGGGGTTAGGTCGGCCCTCCGCGGGCCTTTCTCCGCCCGGCGGGGGCTCCAATGTCGGGAGCCACGACCGCCCCCCCCCCCCCCGACGTGGCAACTTCAACTGCCTGACCGCGGGAGAAGACGGCAGGGGAAGAGAAAAGCGCAGCGGTAGAGTCGCTGCCTGACAGCGAATGCAGCGCCGGAGACCCGGGTTCGATCCCGATCCTTCTAAATTCCAGTGAATACAAGCCTAGTCGCTCCAGTCTTTCAACATACGACAGTCCCGCCATTCCGGGAATTAACCTAGTAAACCTACGCTGCACGCCCTCAATAGGAGATCTTATCGAAACGTATAAGATTATTAAGGGGTTGGACATGTTAGAGGCAGGAAACATGTTCCCAATGTTGGGGGAGTCCAGAACAAGGGGCCACAGTTTAAGAATAAGGGGTCGGCCATTTAGAACTGAGATGAGAAAAACGTTTTCAGTCAGAGAGTTGTGAATCTGTGGAATTCTCTGCCTCAGAGGGCAGTGGAGGCCAATTCTCTGAATGCATTCAAGAGAGAGCTAGATAGAGCTCTTAAGGATAGCGGAGTCAGGGGTATGGGGAGAAGGCAGGAATGGGGTACTGATTGAGAATGATCAGCCATGATCACATTGAATGGCGGTGTGTACAGGCTCGAAGGGCCGAATGGCCTCCTCCTGCACCTGTTGTCTATTGGCATTGACCATCTCTATCCAATTTGGGCCAATTTAGAACATTTTAAAAAAGGGCGGCACGGTGGCGCAGCGGTAGAGTTGCTGCTTTACAGCGAATGCAGCGCCGGAGACTCAGGTTCGATCCTGACTACGGGTGCTGCACTGTAAGGAGTTTGTACGTTCTCCCCGTGACCTGCGTGGGTTTTCTCCGAGATCTTCGGTTTCCTCCCACACTCCAAAAGCGTGCAGGTTTGTTGGTTAATTGGCTGGGTAATATGTAAAAAAATTGTCCCTAGTGGGTGTAGGATAGTGTTAGTGTGCGGGGATCGCTGGGCGGCACGGACTTGGTGGGCCGAAGGGCCTGTTTACGCGCTGTATCTCTAAAACTAAAAAAAAAAGACATTCTGGCCTTCCATCACAGTGAGGAGGAGACTGGAGGAGACTCACTGTGATGGAAGGCTCTTTTGTTCTGTTTTGTGTTCGTTTGTGATTGTGTGTGTTATTGCTTATTTTTATCTATACACTAAAACGTTTGTTATAGAAACATAGAAAAGAGGTGCAGGAGTAGGCCATTCGGCCCTTCGAGCCTGTACGCACCGCCATTCAATATGATCATGGCTGATCATCCAACTCAGTATCCCGTACCTGCCTTCTCTCCATACCCCCTGATCCCTTTAGCCACAAGGGCCACATCTAACTCCCTCTTAAATATAGCCAATGAACTGGCCTCAACTACCTTCTGTGGCAGAGAATTCCACAGACTCACCACTCTCTGTGTGAAGAAATGTTTTCTCATCTCGGTCCTAAAAGACTTCCCCCTTATCCTTAAGCTGTGACCCCTGGTTCTGGACTCCCCCAACATCGGGAACAATCTTCCTGCATCTAGCCTGTCCAACCCCTTAAGAATTGTATATGTTTCTATAAGATCCCCCCTCAGTCTTCTAAATCCCAGCGAGTACAAGCCCAGTCTATCCAGTCTTTCTTCATATGAAAGTCCCGCCATCCCAGGGATCAATCTGGTGAACCTTCTCTGTACTCCCTCTAAGGCAAGAACGTCTTTCCTCAGGTTAGGAGACCAAAACTGCACACAATACTCCAGGTGCGGTCTCACCAATGCCCTGTACAACTGCAGCAGAACCTCCCTGCTCCTAAACTCAAATCCTCTTGCTATGAATGCCAACATACCATTATCTTGTTTGTGTCTGAACTACAACCAAGACGGTACACGGTAGCACGACAATTTTAGGCCCTTTGGTGCTAATGGAAGACGTCTCGTTGAAATCGGTGTTATATTTTTTAAGTTATTCACGTTTTAAAGTTTAAATCTATCTCCGAGGGAGGGAGGAGGGAGGGAGGGGAGGGGGAGGGAAAGGGAGGGAACAGGGAAGGGAAGGGAAGGAAGGGAGAATAAGGGTTGAGGGGATGGAGTGGGGAGGGGAGGGGGGTGGAGAGGGGGAGGAGGGAGAATAAGGGAGGTTGAGGGAGGGGGGGGAGGGAGGGAGGGGAAGAGGAGGAGACGGAGAGGGGGAGGAGGGAGAATAAGGCTTGGGGAGGGAGGAGGAGGGGAGGGGGGGAGAGTGCCAGGGGTAGATCATTATCTGCTATCATTAAGAGCTCTATCTAGCTCTCTCTTGAAAGCATCTGGATAATCGGCCTCCACTGCCTTCTGAGGCAGAGAATCCCACAGATTCACAACTCTCTGACTGAAAACGTTTCTCCTCGTCTCCGTTCTAAATGGCCGACCCCTTATTCCTAAACTGTGTGGCCCCTGGTTCTGGACTCCCCCAACATTGGGAACATGTTTCCTGCCTCTAACGTGTCCAACCCCTTAATAATCTTATACGTTTCGATAAGATATAGATATCCTGAACGACAGCGTGACAATTTTGGCCCTCCTTACTCACCGTCGTCCCTTTGGTGCTAATGGAAGATGTTTCGTTGAAATCGGTGTTATATATTTAAAGTTATTCACGTTTTAAAGTTTACATCTATCTCTGAGGGAGGGAGGGGGAGGGAGGGTAGGGAAAGGGAGGGAGTGGAAGGGAGGGAACAGGGAAGGGAAGGGGAGGAGGGAGAATAGGGTTGGGGGAGGGGGAGGGGGAAGAGGAGGAGACGGAGAGGGGGAGGAGGGAGAATAAGGCTTGGGGGGGGAGGAGGAGGGGAGGGGGGGAGGAGGAGGGGAGGGGGGGAGAGCGGCAGGGGGAGGGTTACCCTGCTATCATTAAGAGTATCTAGCTCTCTCTTGAATGCATTTAGAGAATCGGCCTCCACTGCCTTCTGAGGCAGAGAATTCCACAGATTCACAACTCTCTGACTGAAAAAGTTTTTCCTCATCTCAGTTCTAAATGGCCCACCCCTTATTCTTAAACTGTGGCCTCTGGTTCTGGACTCCCCCAACATTGGGAACATGTTTCCTGCATCTAGCTTGTCCAGTCCTTTTATAATTTTACATGTCTCTATAAGATCCCCCTCTCATCCTTCTAAACTCCAGTGAATACAAGCCCAGTCTTTCCAATCTTTCCTCGTACGACAGTCCCGCCATCCCGGGGATTAACCTGGTGAACCTACGCTGCACTGCCTCAATAGCAAGGACGTCCCTCCTCAAAACAGATGCAGGAGGAGGCCATTTGGCCCTTCGAGCCTGTACGCACCGCCATTCACTGTGATCACGGCCGATCATCCACAATCAGTAACACATGCCTGCCTTCTCCCCATATCCCTTGATCCCACTGGCCCCTAGAGCTCTATCTAACTCTCTCTTAAACCCATCCAGTGAATCGGCCTCCACTGCCCTCTGTGGCAGAGAACGCCACACATTCACAACTGGAAAAATTTCTTCTCAGTTTTAAATGGCCTCCCCTTTATTTTAGTTTAGAGACACAGCGCGGAAACAGGCCCTTCGGCCCACCGAGTCCGTGCTGACCAGCGATCACCCGTTCACCCACTAGTTTAGTTTAGAGACACAGAGCGGAAACACAATCCCTTCCCCACCGAGTCCGCGCCGACCAGCGATCCCCGCACACTAACACAATCCTATACCCACTAGGGACAATTTACATTTATACCAAGCCAATTAACCTACAAACCCGCACGTCTTTGGAGTGTGGGAGGAAACGGAAGATCTTGGAAAAACCCACGCAGGTCACGGGGAGAACGTACAAACTCCCTACAGACGGCGCCCTTAGTCAGGATCGAACCCGGGTCTCTGGCGCTGCATTCGCTGTAAGGCAGCAACTCTACCGCTGTGCCACCGTGCCGCCCTTAAGACTGTGTGGCCCCTGGTTCTGGACTTCCGCCAACATCGGGAACATTTTCCCTGCATCTAGCTTGTCCAGTCTTGACATGGATTTAAGAGAGAGTTAGATAGAGCTCTCGGGGCCAGTGGAATCATGGGATATGGGGAGAAGGCAGGCACGGGTTACTGATTGTGGACGATGAGCCGTGATCACAGTGAGGCGGCACGGTAGCACAGCGGTAGAGTTGCTGCTTTACAGCGAATGCAGCGCTGTCGACTCAGGTTCGATGCTGACTACGGGTGCTGCACTGTAAGGAGTTTGTACGTTCTCCCCGTGACCTGCGTGGGTTTTCTCCGAGATCTTCGGTTTCCTCCCACACTCCAAAGACGTACAGGTATGTAGGTTAATTGGCTGGGTAAATGTAAAAATTGTCCTTAGTGGGTGTAGGATAGTGTTAATGTACGGGGATCACTGGGCGGCACGGACTTGGAGGGCCGAAAAGGCCTGTTTCCGGCTGTATATATATGATATGATATGATATGATATGAATGGCGGTGCGTACAGGCTCGAAGAGCCGAATGGAGCAGGGAGGTTCTGCTGCAGTTGTACAGGGACCACACCTGGAGTATTGCGTACAATTTTGGTCTCCTAATCGGAGGAAAGACATTCTTGCCATAGAGGGAGTACAGAGAAGGTTCACCAGATTGATCCCTGGGATGGCAGGACTTTCATATGAAGAAAGACTGGATAGACTCGGCTTGTACTCGCTGGGATTTAGAAGATTGAGGGGGGATGTTATATAAACGCACAAAATTCTTAAGGGGTTGGACAGGCTAGATGCGGGAAGATTGTTCCCGATGTTGGGGAAGTCCAGAACAAGGGGTCACAGTTTAAGGATAAGGGGGAAGTCTTTTAGGACCGAGATGAGAAAGTTCACACAGAGAGTGGTGAATCTGTGGAATTCTCTGCCACAGAAGGTAGTTGAGGCCAGTTCATTGGCTATATTTAAGAGGGAGTTAGATGTGGCCCTTGTGGCTAAAGGGATCAGGGGGTATGGAGAGAAGGCAGGTACGGGATACTGAGTTGGATGATCAGCCATGATCACATTGAATGGTGGTGCGTACAGGCTCGAAGGGCAGAATGGCCTCCTCCTGCACCTGTTTTCTGTGGGTGTTTTTTTTAAAATGTTCTATCACGGTGAATGGCGGCGCCGGCTCGTGGGGCCGAATGGCCTATTTTCCATGTTTCTATCTCTCTAAATGGGTGATAGATGGAGTCAAGACGTCTTTTGGACCAAATTGGGTCAAGGATGGTCAATACCACGTGGTAGGGGACCAAAACCGCAATGCATCCTGGGGTTGTAGTCAGATTGGCGCACGCGGTGCCCGCCGGGAGTTGTCGTCCAAATGACGTCCATGCAACGGGGCGAGACGTAAGGGCGGACAACAACTCCCAGGGTGCAAAATGTCGTCTGGGCAATGGGGCGGGTCGTGCAGTGCACTACAACTCCCAAGGTGCAATGGCGTCGGGGCAATGGGGAGAGGCGTGCGAGTGGACTACAACTCCCAGGGCGCAATGGCGTCGGGGGCAATGGGACGAGGCGTGTGAAATTGACTACACCTCCCAGGGTGCACCGCGGGCGCGCCTGCGCACTGGCGCCGCCGTCGTCGCCGCTCGCACTCATCCCGCCGCCATGACAGTTCCCCGCCGCGTCCTCCCACTCACTCGGCTTCGGCTCCGTTTCCCGGCCTTGCCGAGCTTCCGCTGCCTCTGCTTCCACCCTGCGCGGAAAGAGGAGAGGGTGAGCTCGAGTTTGGGGCGGGCGAGGGATCGATCGGGGAAAGGGGGGAAGGAGGGAGAGGAGGAAGAAGATGTCGGCGGGGCCGCTCGCTCGCTTACCACCGCGCGCCATCTTGGATTCGAGAAGCGTCTCTTCCCACCCACCACCACGGGAGCGCTGGCGGCTGCCGTAAAGTGACTCTCATTCCCGCCAGCACCGTCGCGAAACGCTGGCCGCCGCCGTAAAGTGACTCCTACTCCCGCCAGCACCGTCGCGAAACGGCCGCCCCCCACGTGTCCCGACTGCTGGCGGCCGCCGTAAAGTGACTCCCTGCACTGCCAGCACCGTCGCAAAATAGTCTCCTCCCCCCACCATTTTCCCTCCTTGCTGACATGACCAAGGCAAATCCACTTTGTGGCCCCCTCCCCCAATTTTGGTCAAGTAGGAGCAAAGAATGGACTTTGGGGGGCTAATGGTGGGAGGGAGCCGACTTTTCTGGGGGGGGCTTTTGGTTGACATTTACGCCTTTAATAGAATCAGAAGAATCAGAATCAGAATAACTTTATTGTCATCCAAAAACGTGTTTTTGGACGAAATTATGTTACCCAATGAGAGGCTATAAAAAAGAAAGCAATAAAACACACAAAGACAAAACCTACATAAAACAAAAAACATCCATCACAGTGAGTCTCCTCCAGACCCACTCGTCCCTTCCTACCCAAACCACCCCAACCCCGGGCACTTTCCCCTGCAACCGCACGAGATGCAACACCTGTCCCTTTACCTCCCCCCTCGACTCCATCCAAGGACCCAAACAGTCTTTCCAGGCGGTATCCAAAATGGCGGCGCTGCCATAGCAGCTGCGGCTCACCTGCGGTCCATTTGTCTTTGTGTTTTTGTTGTTTTTTTGTCTTAATTGTAGTTGTGATGTGGTGTTTTTGTGTTTGTGTACTATGTGTGTATGTGGGGGGGAGAGGGGGAACTGTAAAATTGTAAATAGGTGTCCCTTCCGAACGGAGACCCGACCTTTGTTTTCTGGGCCGTGTCTCCGTTCCTGCTGCGGCCTACCATCGGCCCAACTCCTGGAGCTGGCTGCCTCCAGGGCTCTGGTTCGCAGAGCCCGCGGATCGGACTTACCATCACCGGAGCCGGCTGTCCTCGGAGGCTGCGGGAGCGGCTGCGACTTGCCTTAGGCTCGGGCCACGTGGATGCCGACATCGGGAGCTCCGGCAGCGGGTTCGCCCGCCCCGGATCGCGGGGCTTGGGTCGCGGACATTTCACCGTCCGGCGCGGCCTAAGATATGCCGCGGGATATTTCTCTGCTGGGCGGGGGCTTCAGTGTCGGGAGCCACGACCGCCCCGACGTGCAGCAACAGCAACAGCGGCAGCGTGTTCGCCCGCCCCGGATCGGACTTATCATCGGCGGAGCCGGCCGTCTTCGGAGGCTGCGGGAGCGGCTGGGACTCGCCTTAGGCTCCGGCCGCAGCGGACCTTCCAGCGCGGCCTGCAACCACAACAACCTGACTGCGGGAGAAGACGGCAGGAGAAGGGAAAGACATTGTGGCCTTCCATCACAGTGAGGAGAGGACTGGAGGAGACTCACTGTGATGGATGTTTCTTTGATGGATGTTTCTTTTTTTGTGTGTTTTTGGGGTTGTGTAATTTTAATGCCTATTTAATGCTTTTATTGTTGGACTGTGGGTGACTGAATTTCGTCCAATATTGGATGACAAATAAAGTTATCTTGAATCTTGACAAAGGTTCACCTGCACCTCCTCCAACCTCATCTATTGCATCCGCTGCTATAGATGTCAACTTATTTACATCGACGAGACCAAGCGCGGGCTCGGCGATCGCTTCGCTCAACACCTGCGCTCGGTCCGCATTGACCAAACTGATCTCCCGGTGGCCGAGCACTTCAACTCCCCCTCCCATTCCCAGTCTGACCTTTCCGTCATGGGCCTCCTCCAGTGCCATAGTGAGGCCCACCGGAAATTGGAGGAACAGCACCTCATATTTCGCCTGGGCAGCTTGCAGCCAGTGATATGAACATCGACTTCTCCAACTTTAGATAGTTCCTCTGTCCCTCTCTTCCCCTCCTCCTTCCCAAATCTCCCTCTACCTTCCTGTCTCCACCTATATCCTTCCTTTGTCCCGCCACCCTGACATCAGTCTGAAGAAGGGTCTCGACCCGAAACGTCACCCATTCCTTCTCTCCCGAGATGCTGCCTGACCTGCTGAGTTACTCCAGCATTTTGTGAAATAAATACCTTCGATTTGTACCAGCATCTGCAGTTATTTTCTTATACTCCTCCAGACACCTCCTCACTGTGATGGAAGGCCAGAATGTATTTTCTCTTCCCCTGCCGTCTTCTCCCACGGTCAGGCTGTCAAAGTTGCCACGTCATGGGCGATCGGGGCTCCCGACATTGAAGCCCCCGCCGGGCGGTGGAGGCCATTCGGCCCTTCGAGCCTCTACGCACCGCCATTCAATGTGATCACGGCTGATCATTCTCAATCAGTAACCCGTTCCTGCCTTCTCCCCATACCCCCTGACTCCGCTATCCTTAAGAGCTCTATCCAGCTCTCTCTTGAATGCATTCAGAGAATTGGCCTCCACTGCCTTCTGAGGCAGAGAATTCCACAGATTCACAATTCTCTGACTGAAAAAGTTTTTCCTCATCTCCGTTCTAAATGGCCGACCCCTTATTCTTAAACTGTGTGTGGCCCCTGGTTCTGGACTCCCCCAACATTGGGGAAATGTTTCCTGCCTCTAACGTGTCCAACCCCTTAATAATCTTATACGTTTCGATAAGATTCCCTCTCATCCTTCTAAATTCCAGTGTATACAAGCCTAGTCGCTCCAGTCTTTCAACATATGATAGTCCCGCCATTCCGGGAATTAACCTAGTAAACCTACGCTGCACGCCCTCAATAGCAAGAATATCCTTCCTCAAATTTGGAGACCAAAACTGCACACAGTACTCCAGGTGCGGTCTCACTAGGGCCCTGTACAACTGCAGAAGGACCTCTTTGCTCCTATACTCAACTCCTCTTGTTATGAAGGCCAACATGCCATTGGCTTTCTTCACTGCCTGCTGTACCTGCATGCTTCCTTTCAGTGACTGATGCACTAGGACACCCAGATCTCGTTTTACGTCCCCTTTTCCTAACTTGACACCATTCAGATAATACTCTGCCTTCCTGTTCTTACCACCAAAGTGGACAACCTCACACTTATCCACATTAGTGGCCTCTCCTCCACAGCTGCAGAAACCCTCATCCACGCCTTCATCACCTCCCGTCTGGACTACTGCAACAGCCTCCTCTATGGCGCACCCTCAAAAATCATCAATAAACTTCAATACATTCAAAACTCCGCTGCCCGTCTACTCACACACACCTCGATCCGTGACCATATCACCCCCATCCTTTACAAACTCCACTGGCTCCCCATCCCCCAGAGAATCCAGTACAAAATCCTCCTCATAACCTACAAAGCCCTCCATAACCTGGCCCCATCCTACCTGACCGACCTCCTCCACAGGCACACTCCCACCTGCACCCTCCGCTCTGCCGCTGCCAATCTCCTATCCCCCCACATCCGGACCAAACTCAGATCCTGGGGGGACAGGGCTTTCTCCATCGCTGCTCCCACCCTATGGAACTCACTACCCCAAACCGTTAGAGACTCCTCCACACTCACCACATTCAAAACATCGCTGAAGTCTCACCTGTTCAGTACTGCCTTCAACCACTGAAGGTCACCTCACCTACTGTCTCCTTTCTCTGTTCATTTATTTATTTACTTATTTATCTATTTATTCATTTCCCTATGTTCTCAAAATCTCTGTAAAGCGTCTTTGAGTATATGAAAAGCGCTATATAAATAAAATGCATTATTATTATTATTATTAATAGTGGACTAGTAAGACTAAGATGGCAGCGCGTCCAGACGCAGCGGCTTTGCGCTCCCACATTCGATGCAATCCGGAGCAGCCCAGCACCGAACGCGGCTGCGAGAAAACAGGAAAAAGTACAACCAGAAAACGTAACGTACTTACCTTCACCACGAAGAATTCCAGGGCGGCAGCACGTCCTCGCACAGCAACATCGCGCTCTCCAAAGCGCTGCAAACCACGCAGGGAGCAGCCCAGTAGCGTTGAGGCCAGAATGTCTTTCCGGCAGGGGAAGAGAATCCAGTCGAAGCCCGTGGCGGTGAGTACAGACCCAACGGCAGCGGCAGGTCCAGGTCCAACGGCAGCGGCAGGTCCAACGGCAGCGGCAGGTCCAACGGCAGCGGCAGGTCCAACGGCAGCAGCAGCAGGTCCAGGCCCAACGGCAGCAGCAGGTCCAACGGCAGCAGTAACGGGATCGTTCCGAGTCAGCATGGATTTACGAAGGGGAAATCATGCTTGACAAATCTACTGGAATTTTTTGAGGATGTAAACTAGGAAAATTGACAAGGGAGAGTCAGTGGATGTGGTGTACCTCGACTTTCAGAAAGCCTTCGACAAGGTCCCACATAGGAGATTAGTGGGCAAAATTAGGGCACATGGTATTGGGGGCAGGGTACTGACATGGATAGAAAATTGGTTGACAGACAGAAAGCAAAGAGTGGGGATAAATGGGTCCCTTTCGGAATGTCAGGCAGTGACCAGTGGGGTACCGCAAGGCTCGGTGCTGGGACCCCAGCTATTTACGATATACATTAATGACTTAGATGAAGGGATTAAAAGTACCATTAGCAAATTTGCAGATGATACTAAGCTGGGGGGTAGTGTGAATTGTGAGGAAGATGCAATAAGGCTGCAGGGTGACTTGGACAGGTTGTGTGAGTGGGCGGATACATGGCAGATGCAGTTTAATGTAGATAAGTGTGAGGTTATTCACTTTGGAAGTAAGAATAGAAAGGCAGATTATTATCTGAATGGTGTCAAGTTAGGAGGAGGGGGAGTTCAACGAGATCTGGGTGTCCTAGTGCATCAGTCAATGAAAGGAAGCATGCAGGTACAGCAGGCAGTGAAGAAAGCCAATGGAATGTTGGCCTTCGTAACAAGAGGAGTTGAGTATAGGAGCAAAGAGGTCCTTCTACAGTTGTACCGGGCCCTGGTGAGACCGCACCTGGAGTACTGTGTGCAGTTTTGGTCTCCAAATTTGAGGAAGGATATTCTTGCTATGGAGGGCGTGCAGCGTAGGTTCACTAGGTTAATTCCCAGAATGGCGGGACTGTCGTATGTTGAAAGGCTGGAGCGATTGGGCTTGTATACACTGGAATTTAGAAGGATGAGGGGGGATCTTATTGAAACATATAAGATAATTAGGGGATTGGACACATTAGAGGCAGATAACATGTTCCCAATGTTGGGGGAGTCCAGAACAAGGGGCCACAGTTTAAGAATAAGGGGTAGGCCATTTAGAACGGAGATGAGGAAGAACTTTTTCAGTCAGAGGGTGGTGAAGGTGTGGAATTCTCTGCCTCAGAAGGCAGTGGAGGCCAGTTCGTTGGATGCTTTCAAGAGAGAGCTGGATAGAGCTCTTAAGGATAGCGGAGTGAGGGGGTATGGGGAGAAGGCAGGAACGGGGTACTGATTGAGAGTGATCAGCCATGATCGCATTGAATGGCGGTGCTGGCTCGAAGGGCTGAATGGCCTACTCCTGCACCTATTGTCTATTGTCTATTGTCTATTGGCAGCGGCAGGCCCAACGGCAGCAGCAGCAGGTCCAGGCCCAACGGCAGCAGCAGGCCCAACGGCAGCAGCAGGCCCAACGGCAGCAGCAGGCCCAACGGCAGCAGCAGCAGGTCCAGGCCCAACGGCAGCAGCAGCGTGTCCCCCAAGGCACTGCAGCTCCCGGAAGGCGGATCGCACATGGAGCCGCATGGAGCTGCTCAACATCGGACACGGCTGCGAGAGACTGGCTGGTGAGTACCACAAAACCCTCACCAAAGTCCCGACGGAGCTCGGTAGAACAGGCCCCTGGACCACCACATCGGGGGGTTGGAGACGGACCCAGCACAGGGAGAGGAAGCAAAAACGTGGTCGGAGAGCGGGGGTGCAGGCCAGGCTAAGGAGGGCCCCACAAAGACCATCCTTACCAAGCATCTTTCTCGCCGATGTCCGGTCACTCTCCAACAAGCTGGATGAGGTAAGGCTGTGGATCAACACCCAGCGATCCCTGAAAGACTGCTGCGCGCTGATCTTCACGGAGACGTGGCTCAACGCGCTGGTCCCCGACGGGGCTGTGGGGCTGACGAACCGCTCACTACATCGTGCTGATAGAAGAAAGGACACTGGTAAGAGCAAGGGCAAGCACAGCTGCACTCGGCCATCAGTAAGCAGCAGGATGCCCACCCCAACGGTGCCTTCATTGTTGCAGGGGACTTCAATCAGGTCGACCTACGAGCCTCGCTCCACAAATTCCATCAGCATGTGCAGTGCCCTACCAGGGGCTCAAACACACTGGACAAGGTGTACACCAATGTAAAGGACGCCTAAAGAGCTCTCCCCTGCCCACCCCTGGGACAATCCGATCACCTCTCACTGTTTCTACTGCCCGCATACAAACCACTCATCCGCAAGACCAAACCCACAATAAAGACGGTCATAATATGGCCCGAGGACGCCACCCTACAACTCCAGGACTGCTTTGATCGCACCGACTGGGACCTGTTTGCACAACAGGCCACCTACGGTTCAGAGGTAGACTTGGAGGAATACGCATCCACTGTGCTCTCCTACATCAACTGCTGTGTGGAGAATGTCACGGAGGACAAGGAGATAAAGGATGTTCCCAAACCGGAAACCCTGGATGAACAAGGAGGTACAGAACCTGCTGAGGGCACGCAACAATGCCTTTAAATCTGGTGACACTTCAGCATACAGTGTTGCCAGGTCAAACCTGAACAAAGGTATTAAAAGGGCCAAAGACACCCACAGGCAACGGGTGGAAGACCACTTCAACACCATGGACACCAGAAGCATGTGGCAGGGTGTCAGGGACATCACTGGCTACAAGAGCAGCCCTGCCTGCCCCCTACAGCGATATGGCACTGACCAACGAGCTAAACACGTTGCCAGCGCTGCCGTTGCAGCTGCGGCGCTTGCCTGCAGTCCGTCTGCCTTCTGTGTTTTTTGTTGTTTTTGTATGAATTGTAGTTTTAATATGGTGTAGTGTTTGTATGTTATGTTTGGGGGGGGGTGGGGAGGGAACGGGAACTGTAAAATTCTCTCTCCCGAACGGAGACGCGACCTTTGTTTCTGTGTCGTGTCTCCGTTCCCGTTGCGGCCTGCCACCATCGGCCATGCACTTGGGACCACCTGGGGGCTCTGGTTCCCAGAGCCCGCGGCCCGGACTCACCACCTGCGGCGCTGGCCGCCTGCGGATGCTGCGGGAGCGGCTGCGACTCGTCACCGGAGGCTCCGGCGCGCGCCGCGTGGACGTCGGAAGCCCGCAGGCCCCTGGGTGGGGGCCGACATCGGGAGCTCCGGCAACGGCAGCGGCAGCGTCTATCGCCCGCCCCGGATCGCGGGGCTTGGGTCGGCCCGCCGCGGACCTTTCACCGTCCGGCGCGGCCTGGAATAGGCCGTGGACCTTTCACCGTCCAGCGGGGGCTTCAATATCGGGAGCCCCGACCGCCCCGACGTGGCAACTCCAACAGCCTGACCGCGGGAGAAGACGGCAGGGGAAGAGAAAAAGACATTTTTGGCCTTCCATCACAGTGAGGAGGGGACTGGAGGAGACTCACTGTGATGGATGTTTCTTTTTGTTTGGTGTTAGTGTGTGATTGTATGTGGTATTGCATTTTTATTGATTATTCTTATTGGTCTTATTGTTTAACTGCGGGTAAAATGTTTCATTTCACCACACATTTATGTGTAGGTGACAAATAAAGTAAGAATAGAAAGGCAGATTATTATCTGAATGGTGTCAAGTTAGGAGGAGGGGGAGTTCAACGAGATCTGGGTGTCCTGGTGCATCAGTCAATGAAAGGAAGCATGCAGGTACAGCAGGCAGTGAAGAAAGCCAATGGCATGTTGGCCTTCGTAACAAGAGGAGTTGAGTATAGGAGCAAAGAGGTCCTTCTACAGTTGTACCGGGCCCTGGTGAGACCGCACCTGGAGTACTGTGTGCAGTTTTGGTCTCCAAATTTGAGGAAGGATATTCTTGCTATGGAGGGCGTGCAGCGTAGGTTCACTAGGTTAATTCCCGGAATGGCGGGGACTGTCGTATGTTGAAAGGCTGGAGCGATTGGGCTTGTATACACTGGAATTTAGAAGGATGAGGGGGGATCTTATTGAAACATATAAGATAATTAGGGGATTGGACACATTAGAGGCAGATAACATGTTCCCAATGTTGGGGGAGTCCAGAACAAGGGGCCACAGTTTGAGAATAAGGGGTCGGCCATTTATCATATCATATCATATCATATATATACAGCCGGAAAACAGGCCTTTTCGGCCCTCCAAGTCCGTGCCGCCCAGCGATCCCCGTACATTAACACTATCCTACACCCACTAGGGACAATTTTTACATTTACCCAGCCAATTAACCTACATACCTGTACGTCTTTGGAGTGTGGGAGGAAACCGAAGATCTCGGAGAAAACCCACGCAGGTCACGGGGAGAACGTACAAACTCCGTACAGTGCAGCACCCGTAGTCAGGATCGAACCTGAGTCTCCGGCGCTGCATTCGCTGTAAAGCAGCAACTCTACCGCTGCGCTACCGTGCTGCCCATGAACGGAGATGAGGAAGAACTTTTTCAGTCAGAGGGTGGTGAAGGTGTGGAGTTCTCTGCCTCAGAAGGCAGTGGAGGCCAGTTCGTTGGATGCTTTCAAGAGAGAGCTGGATAGAGCTCTTAAGGATAGTGGAGTGAGGGGGTATGGGGAGAAGGCAGGAACGGGGTACTGATTGAGAGTGATCAGCCATGATCGCATTGAATGGCGGTGCGTACAGGCTCGAAGGGCTGAATGGCCTACTCCTGCACCTATTGTCTATTGTCTATTGTCTATTGACTATTGACTATTGACCTTCTTTGCCCGCTTTGAAACTGGCAAAACCACCTTGAGTGAAAGAGCCCCAGCCGAGGCGGTGGGACAGGTCTTGCAACTGAGCACACAGGAGGTACAACGCGCTCTGCAAAGGGTCAACCCACGCAAGGCTGCAGGACCGGATGGAGTTCAAGGAAGGGTACTGAAGGACTGTGCTGAACAGCTGGCTGAGGTATTCACCAGGATCTTTAACCTGTCGTTACCTCTGGCTACGGTCCCCAAGTGCCTGAAGTCGGCTATCATAGTTCCGGTGCCGAAAAAAGCAAAGATCTCCAACCTGAACGACTACCGCCCGGTTGCCCTAACGCCGATAGTCATGAAGTGCTTTGAGAGGCTGGTCCTCTCACACATCAAATCCAGCATCCCTGACTCACTGGACCCACATCAATTTGCATACAGGGCAAATAGATCCACAGAGGACGCCATCTCCCTGGCTCTTCACACTGTCCTGACTCACCTGGAGAGACAGGGCACGTACGTGAGGATGCTATTCATTGCCTATAGCTCTGCCTTCAACACGGTCATCCCCGCCAAGCTCATCACCAAACTCCACCAGCTAGGCCTCAGCTCGTCATTATGTGACTGGATCCTGGACTTCCTGCTGGAACGACCGCAGGCAGTGAGAATGGGCCCGACCGCACCTGTCCTCCACTATCACCCTGAGTACCGGCACACCACAGGGCTGTGTTCTGAGCCCCATGCTCTACTCCCTCTTCACACACGACTGTGTTCCTGCATTCGACACCAACACCATTGTCAAGTTTGCAGACGACACAACGGTGATCGGGCCGATCACCAACGGGGATGAAACAAACTATAGAGCGGAGGTGCAGAACCTGGCGGACTGGTGCTCGGATAACAACCTGTCCCTAAATACCACCAAGACCAAGGAGCTGATCATCAACTTCCGTAGGTCACATAACGGGGAATATGCCCCGATCTCTATCAACGGGGTCAGTGTGGAGAGAGTGTCCAGCTTCAAGTTTCTGGGCACCCACATTTTGGAGGACCTAACATGGTCCAATAACACTGCTGCGCTGGTCAAGAAGGCGCAGCAAAGACTGTTCTACTTAAGAACACTGAAGAAGTCTGGTCTACCCCAACAGCTGCCGACGACCTTCTACCGCTGCACCATAGAGAGCATCCTAACGCATGGCATCCCTGTGTGGTACCTCAGCTGCATGGAGGCAGAGAGGAAAGCTCTACAGCGGGTAGTCCATAGAGCTCAGAGGGCCATCGGAACACAGCTACCAGACTTGGAGGGCATCTACAACACACGATGCCTCAGAAAAGCCACCAGCATCCACAAAGACTCTTCACACCCCTGCAACAGTCTGTTGGGGACCTCCACCATCGGGCAGACGATACAAGGCCTTCTACGCCCGCACCTCCAGACTCAGGAACAGCTGGGCCATAGCTGCTATGAACCAACCGGTCCTGCTGAGCCGGATGGCCACAACGCATAGATCAACTTGCACTTTACCCTGTCTAAAACTCTTACAATTGTTTCGTTTCGTTGGGTTGCTGTTGTCTAAATTACTTAAATTATTGCATCGTATGGGAGGCGCGTTCCCAATCTCGTTGTACCCCTGGGTACAATGACAATAAAGATATATTGTATTGTATTGTATTAAACTGCACCTGCCATGCATCCACCCACTCACACAACATAACATAACATAACATAACAACACGTTATTGTCACTCGGCACAACACCGAGCGAAATTTCAGCAGTCACACAAAATACAGCAAAAAGAAAAGAACACAGGACACCCGACCCCCAACACAAACATCCTTCACAGTGACTCCAAACACCCCCTCACTGTGATGGAGGCAACAAAACTTCCCCTCTCTTCCCCCCGCACCCACGGACAGGCAGCTCGACCCCTACCGAGGCAAACGACACGCACAGCCCCCGCAAGGGGATGGAAGGCCCCCGGGCCGAGCCGCCCCGGGCACCGAAACGTCCCGCGGCCACACCGGGCGATGTTAAGTCCAACGGCCGAGCCGCACCGGGCACTGAAACGTCCCGCGGCCGAACAGCGCTGACGATGTTAAGTCCAGCGGCCAAGCCGCGCCGGGCACTGAAACGTCCCGCGGCCACACCGGGCGATGTTAAGTCCAGCGGCCAAGCCGCACCGGGCATTGAAACGTCCCGCGGCCGAGCCGCACCGGGCACTGAAACGTCCCGCGGCCGCACCGGGGCGATGTTAAGTCCAGCGGCCGAGCCGCACCGGGCACTGAAACGTCCCGCGGCCGAGCTGCGCCGGCAATGTTAAGGCCCGCAGCCGAGCCGCACCGGCACTGAAACGTCCCGCAGCCGAGCTGCGCCGGCAATGTTAAGGCCCGCAGCCGAGCCGCGCCCCGGGGAAGAGACCTAATAAATAAAGGTTTCCCCCCGCCCCACCCCCCCACCCCACCCCACACCCCCACCACACACCCCCCCACCACCACATACACAGCCAAAAACAGAAACAAAAACCATCCCAACACCGACACAAACAAAAAAAAAAGAAAAAAAGACATACAGACTGCCAGAGAGCCGCAGCCGTTAGGCGCAGCCAACTCCTCCCAAGTCTCCAAGTCACCCTGCAACCTCACAGTTCACACTACCACCCAGCTTTGTGCCATCTGCAAATTTGCTAATGGTACTTTTTAATCCTTTCATCCAACTTTCTTCACCAGAAGAAAAAGTTGCATCTCCCCGTTCAGAAGAGGACAGTTTTTATAGTCCTCACCCCCACACACACATAGTTCACAACCGCAAAAAAAGACTACATCACATCTACTTACACTTAAGACAAAAAACAACAACAAAAAACCAAGACAAACGGACTACAGTCGAAAATTGGCACGCCCCGACACACACCACCCAGAGCAAATGGGGCAATGAATGGCGGGGCGTACAGGCTCAAAGGGCCGAATGGCCTCCTCCTGCACTTATTGTCTGTTGTCTGAGTTGAGTATAGGAGCAAGGAGGTCCTTCTGCAGTTGTACAGGGCCCTGGTGAGACCGCACCTGGAGCACTGTGTGCAGTTTTGGTCTCCTAATTTCAGGAAGGACAATAAACAATAGGTGCAGGAGGAGGCCATTCGGCCCTTCGAGCCTGTACGCACCGCCATCCAATGTGATCATGCTGATCATTCTTAATCAGTACCCCCGTTCCTGCCTTCTCCCCATACCCCTGACTCCGCTATCCTTAAGAGCTCTATCCAGCTCTCTCTTGAATGCATCCAGAGAATTGGCCTCCACTGCCTTCTGAGGCAGAGAATTCAACAGATTTACAACTCTCTGACTGAAAACGTTTTTCCTCATCTCCGTTCTAAATGGCCGACCCCTTATTCTTAAACTGTGGCCCCCTTGTTCTGGACTCCCCCAACATTGGGAACATGTTTCCTGCCTCTAACGTGTCCAACCCCTTAATAATCTTATACGTTTCGATAAGATCTCCTCTCATCCTTCTAAATTCCAGTGTATACAAGCCTAGTCGCTCCAGTCTTTCAACATATGACAGCCCCACCATTCCGGGAATTAACCTGGTTAACCTACGCTGCACGCCCTCAATAGCAAGAATATCCTTCCTCAAATTTGGAATATTGACGTCCTTGCTATTGAGGCAGTGCAGCGTAGGTTCACCAGGTTAATCCCCGGGATGGCGGGACTGTCGTACGAGGAAAGATTGGAAAGACTGGGCTTGTATACAATGGAATTTAGAAGGATGAGAGGGGGATCTTATAGACTCCCCCAACATTGGGAACATCTTAATCTTATACGATTATTAAGAGGTTGGACATGTTAGAGGCAGGAAACATGTTCCCAATGTTGGGGGAGACCAGAACCAGGTGCCATTAAGGGATTGAACACGTTAGAGGCAGGAAACATGTTCCCAATGTTGGGGGAGTCCAGAACCAGGGGCCATTAAGGGATTGGACACGCTAGAGGCAGGAAACATGTTCCCAATGTTGTGGTTCAGGAATTCTCTGCCTCAGAAGGCAGTGGAGGCCAATTCTCTGAATGCATTCAAGAGAGAGCTGGATAGAGCTCTTACGGATAGCGGAGTCAGGGGGTATGGGGAGAAGGCAGGAACGGGCGGTACTGATTGAGAATGATCAGCCATGATCACAGTGAATGGGCGGTGCGTACAGGCTCGAAGGGACGAATGGCCTCCTCGTGCACCTGTTGTCTGTTGTCTATGGCTGATGTATCTCCCCCTCCTAGCCCCATTCTCCCCGGACTATGGATGGTTCGACAGCCCCGAACGCGGGAGAACAAGGAGGGGGAGACGTTAAAGGCTTTACTGCCTTCCATCACAGTGGGCAAGAGGTGGATAATCATCTATCTATCTGTATACTACAACTCTCGTTTGTTCGTTTGTTTGTTCCCGAACTGCAAGCAAAACGGTGCGCGATAGAGCGGCCATTTTAGGCCCAACTCACTCACCGTCGTCCCTCGTTTGTATGTTTGTTCCTGAACCACACCCGAAACGGTGCACGATAGAGCGGCCATTTTAGGCCCACCTTACTCACCGTCGTCCCCCCGTTTGTTCGTTTATTTGTTCCCGAACTACAAGCAAAACGGTGCGCAATAGAGCGACAATTTCCGGCCCAACTCACTCACCGTCGTCCCCCGTTTGTTTGTATGTTTGTTCCCGAACCACACCCGAAACGGTGCACGATAGAGCGGCCATTTTAGGCCCGCCTTACTCACCGTCGTCTCTCGTTTGTTTGTATGTTTGTTCCTGAACCACACCCGAAACGGTGCACGATAGAGCGGCCATTTTAGGCCCAACTCACTCACCGTCGTCCCCCCGTTTGTTTGTATGTTTGTTCCTGAACGACACCCGAAACGATGCACGACTGCGCGCGCAATTTTAGGCCCACCTTACTCACCGTCGTCTCTCGTTTGTTTGTATGTTTGTTCCTGAGCTACGGGCTAAACGGTGCACGATAGAGCGGCCATTTTAGGCCCAACTCACACCGTCGCCCCCGTTTGTACGTCTGTTTGTTCCCGAACCACAACCAAAACGGTTCACAATAGAGCAAACAATATTAGGCCCACTTTACTCACCGTCCCCCCGTTTGTTTGTATGTTTGTTCCTGAACTACAGCTAAAACGGTGCGCGATAGAGCGGCCATTTTAGGCCCACCTTACTCACCATCGTCCCTCGTTTGTTCGTTTGTTTGTTCCTGATCCACACCCGAAACGGTGCACGATAGAGCGGCCATTTTAGGCCCACCTTACTCACCGTCATCCCCTGTTTGTTTGTATGTTTGTTCCTGAACCACAACCAAAACGGTGCACGATAGAGCAACAATATTAGGCCCACCTTACTCACCGTCATCCCCTGTTTGTATGTTTGTTCCTGAACCACAACCAAAACGGTGCACGATAGAGCGGCCATTTTAGGCCCACCTTACTCACCGTCGTCTCTCGTTTGTTCGTTTGTTTGTTCCTGAACCACAACCAAAACGGTGCACGATAGAGCGGCCATTTTAGGCCCACCTTACTCACCGTCGTCCCCCGTTTGTTTGTATGTTTGTTCCTGAACCACACCCGAAACGGTTCACGATAGAGCGGCCATTTTAGGCCCAACTCACTCACCGTCGTCCCTCGTATGTTTGTATGTTTGTTCCTGAACCACAAGCAAAACGGTGCGCGATAGCACGACAATATTAGGCCCTCCTCACTCACCGTCGTCCCTTTGGTGCCAATGGAAGACGTTTCATTGAAATCGGTGTGATATTTTAAAAGTTATTCACATTTTATAGACAATAGACAATAGACAAACAGGTGCAGGAGGAGGCCATTCGGCTCTTCGAGCCTGTACGCACCGCCATTCACTGTGATCGCGGCTGATCATTCTCAATCAGTACCCCGTTCCTGCCTTCTCCCCATACCCCCTGACTCTGCTATCCTTAAGAGCTCTATCCAGCTCTCTCTTGAATGCATTCAGAGAATTGGCCTCCACTGCCCTCTGAGGCAGAGAATTCCACAGATTCACAACTCTCTGACTGAAAATCTCCGTTCTAAATGGCCGACCCCTTATTCTTAAACTGTGTGGCCCCTGGTTCTGGACTCCCCCAACATTGGGAACATGTTTCCTGCCTCTAACGTGTCCAACCCCTTAATGGCCCCTGGTTCTGGACTCCCCCAACATTGGGAACATGTTTCCTGCCTCTAACGTGTCCAACCCCTTAATAACGTTTCGATAAGATCCCCTCTCATCCTTCTAAATTCCAGTGTATACAAGCCTAGTCGCTCCAGTCTTTCAACATACGACAGTCCCGCCATTCCGGGGATTAACCTGGTGAACCCTACGCTGCACGCCCTCAATAGCAAGGTTTAAATCTATCTCCTAGGGGAGGGATGGGGGGGGGAGGGAGAAGGAAAGGGGGGGTTGAGGGGGAGGAGGGAGGGTGGGAGAGGGGGGGAGGAGGAGAGGGGGAAGGAGATGGTGCTATACCAATGCAGGAGAGGTTTGGGCCCAACTTGGTCTAGTGTTTCTTTATTTATTCGTGTCCATCCATCTTGTGGTTACGCTGTTCTGAGACGCTTTGAGGCGCCCGAGAGCTAACAGCTTCACATCTGGCAGACAGCCAGCTGTTTCAGCTGGGGAGAGAGAGAGAGAGAGAGAGAGAGGGA
>NC_135986.1:5428130-5445630 GCF_053455715.1 Rhinoraja longicauda
TATTGACTATTGTCTATTGACTATTGGACTATTGTCTATTGACTATTGTCTATTGACTATTGACTATTGTCTATTGACTAAGGTCTATTGACTAAGGTCTATTGACTATTGACTATTGTCTATTGACTAAGGTCTATTGACTAAGGTCTATTGACTATTGACTATTGTCTATTGACTATTAACTATTGACTATTGTCTATTGACTATTGTCTATTGACTAAGGTCTATTGTCTATTGACTAAGGTCTATTGACTATTGACTATTGTCTATTGACTATTGTCTATTGACTAAGGTCTATTGACTAAGGTCTATTGTCTATTGACTATTGTCTATTGACTATTAACTATTGACTATTGTCTATTGACTATTGTCTATTGACTATTGTCTATTGACTAAGGTCTATTGACTATTGACTATTAACTATTGACTATTGACTATTGACTATTGACTATTCAGATTTTTAGATTTTTTTTTAGATTCTACAGCGCGTAAACAGGCCCTTCGGCCCACCAAGTCCGCGCCGCCCAGTGATCCCCGCACGCTAACATTATCCTACACACACTAGGGACAATTTTTACATTTACCCAGTCAATTAACCTACAAACCTGTACGTCTTTGGAGTGTGGGAGGAAACCGAAGAACTCGGAGAAAACCCACGCATGTCACGGGGAGAACGTACAAACTCCGTACAGACTCCATACAGACTCCATACAGACTATTGACTATTGTCTATGGTCTATTGTCTATTCACTATTGACTATGGTGTATTGACTAAGGTCTATTGACTAAGGTCTATTGACTATTGACTATTGACTATTGACTATTGTCTATTGACTATTGACTATTTACTATTGACTATGGTCTATTGACTATTGACTATCGACTATCGACTATTGACTATTGTCTATTGACTATTTTCTATTGACTATTGACTATTGTCTATTGACTATTGTCTATTGACTATTGTTTATTGTCTATTGACTATTGTCTATTGTCTATTGACTATTTTCTATTGACTATTGACTATTGTCTATTGACTATTGTCTATTGACTAAGGTCTATTGACTATTGACTATTGACTATTGTCTATTACCTATTGACTATTGTTTATTGTCTATTGACTATTGTCTATTGGTCTATTGACTATGGTCTATTGACTATGGTCTATTGACTATTGACTATGGTCTATTGTCTATTGACTATTGTCTATTGACTATTGTCTATTGACTATTGATTATTGACTATTGACTATTGTCTATTGACTATGGTCTATTGTCTATTGACTATTGACTATTGACTATTGACTATTGACTATTGTCTATTGACTATTGTCTATTGTCTATTGACTATTGTCTATTGACTATTGTCTATTGACTATTGTCTATTGACTATTGACTATTGTCTATTGACTATTGTCTATTGACTATTGTCTATTGACTAAGGTCTATTGACTAAGGTCTATTGACTATTGTCTATTGTCTATTGACTATTGTCTATTAACTATTGTCTATTGGTCTATTGACTATGGTCTATTGACTATGGTCTATTGACTATTGACTATGGTCTATTGTCTATTGACTATTGACTATTGTCTATTGACTATTGATTATTGACTATTGACTATTGACTATTGTCTATTGACTATTGACTATTGACTATTGTCTATTGACTATTGACTATTGACTATTGACTATTGACTATTGTCTATTGACTATTGTCTATTGACTATTGACTATGGTCTATTGACTATTGTCTATTGACTATTGTCTATTGACTATTTCTATTGACTATTGACTATTGACTATTGTCTATTGACTATTGACTATTGACTATTGTCTATTGACTATTGACTATTGACTATTGTCTATTGACTATTGTCTATTGACTATTGTCTATTGACTAAGGTCTATTGACTATTGTCTATTGACTATTGACTATTGTCTATTGACTATTGACTATTGACTATTGACTATTGTCTATTGTCTATTGACTATTGACTATTGTCTATTGACTATTGACTATTGACTATTGTCTATTGACTATTGTCTATTGACTATTGACTATTGTCTATTGACTATTGTCTATTGACTATTGTCTATTGACTATTGACTATTGTCTATTGACTATTGACTATTGACTATTGACTATTGACTATTGTCTATTGGTCTATTGACTATTGTCTATTGACTATTGACTATTGACTATTGTCTATTGACTATTGTCTATTGACTATGGTCTATTGACTATTGTCTATTGACTATTGTCTATTGTCTATTGACTATTGACTATTGTCTATTGACTATTGACTATGGTCTATTGACTAATGACTATTGTCTATTGACTATTGTCTATTGACTATTGACTATTGACTATTGTCTATTGACTATTGTCTATTGACTATGGTCTATTGACTATTGTCTATTGACTATTGTCTATTGTCTATTGACTATTGACTATTGTCTATTGACTATTGACTATTGACTATGGTCTATTGACTATTGACTATTGACTATTGTCTATTGACTATTGTCTATTGTCTATTGACTATTGACTATTGTCTATTGACTATTGACTATGGTCTATTGACTAATGACTATTGTCTATTGACTATTGTCTATTGACTATTGACTATTGTCTATTGACTATTGTCTATTGACTATTGTCTATTGACTATTGTCTATTGACTATTGACTATTGTCTATTATCTATTGACTGGTCTATTGACTATTGACTATTGTCTATTGACTATTGACCATGGTCTATTGACTAATGACTATTGTCTATTGACTATTGTCTATTGACTATTGACTATTGTCTATTGACTATTGTCTATTGACTATGGTCTATTGACTATTGTCTATTGACTATTGTCTATTGTCTATTGACTATTGACTATTGTCTATTGACTATTGACTATGGTCTATTGACTAATGACTATTGTCTATTGACTATTGTCTATTGACTATTGACTATTGTCTATTGACTATTGTCTATTGACTATTGTCTATTGACTATTGTCTATTGACTATTGACTATTGTCTATTATCTATTGACTGGTCTATTGACTATTGACTATTGTCTATTGACTATTGTCTATTGACTATTGTCTATTGACTATTGTCTATTGACTATTGACTATTGTCTATTGACTATTGACTATTGACTATTGTCTATTGGTCTATTGTCTATTGTCTATTGACTATTGTCTATTGACTATTGACTATTGTCTATTGACTATTGTCTATTGACTATGGTCTATTGACTATTGTCTATTGTCTATTGTCTATTGTCTATTGACTATTGTCTATTGACTATTGACTATGGTCTATTGACTAATGACTATTGTCTATTGACTATTGTCTATTGACTATTGACTATTGTCTATTGTCTATTGACTATGGTCTATTGACTATTGTCTATTGACTATTGTCTATTGTCTATTGACTATTGACTATTGTCTATTGACTATTGACTATGGTCTATTGACTAATGACTATTTACTATTAACTATTGTCTATTGACTATTGACTATTGACTATTGACTATTGCCTATTGTCTATTGACTATTGACTATTGTCTATTGACTATTGACTATTGTCTATTGACTATTGTCTATTGACTATTGACTATTGTCTATTGACTATTGTCTATTGACTATTGTCTATTGACTATTGACTATTGTCTATTGACTATTGACTATTGACTATTGACTATTGTCTATTGGTCTATTGTCTATTGACTATTGTCTATTGACTATTGTCTATTGACTATTGTCTATTGACTATGGTCTATTGACTATTGTCTATTGACTATTGTCTATTGACTATTGACTATTGTCTATTGACTATTGACTATGGTCTATTGACTAATGACTATTGACTATTGTCTATTGACTATTGACTATTGTCTATTGACTATTGTCTATTGACTATGGTCTATTGACTATGGTCTATTGACTATTGTCTATTGACTATTGTCTATTGACTATTGACTATTGACTATTGACTATGGTCTATTGACTAATGACTATTGTCTATTGACTATTGTCTATTGACTATTGTCTATTGACTATTGTCTATTGACTATTGTCTATTGACTATTGACTATTGTCTATTATCTATTGACTGGTCTATTGACTATTGACTATTGTCTATTGACTATTGTCTATTGACTATTGTCTATTGACTATTGTCTATTGACTATTGTCTATTGACTATTGTCTATTGGTCTATTATTTATTGACTGGTCTATTGTCTATTGACTATTGTCTATTGACTATTGTCTATTGACTATTGACTATGGTCTATTGTCTATTGACTATTGGCTGTTGACTGTTGACTATTGACTATTGACTATTGTCTATTGACTATTGTCTATTGACTATTGGCTATTGTCTCTTGACTATTGACTATTGACTATTGTCTATTGTCTATTGACTATGGTCTATTGTCTATTGACTATTGTCTATTGTCTATTGACGATTCTCTATTGACTATTGACTATTGTCTATTGACTATTGTCTATTGACTATTGACTGGTCTATTGTCTATTGACTATTGTCTATTGACTATTGACTGTTGACTATGGTCTATTGTCTATTGTCTATTGACTATTGATTATTGATTATTGACTATTGATTATTGACTATTGACTATGGTCTATTGACTATTAGAAAGTAATGGTCAATTCGAGGCCCCTCAGCAAGATCTCTCAGTCCATTTTTCCAGCCCTGGTGGATATTGAGACCCTTCTCTGATGGTATCCTTTCCCAGCCACAGATGCAACTCCGTAGCGTGTATCCTGCTCTGTCAATCGATGTGCTCGGTTCCGAGGCCTGTCAATGATCCCAGGAACGAGTGGGTTAAAGCCAGACGAGCGTTTGTCCGGCATTTGCTCGAGTTTGGAAGATCGCGCGGTGGGGGAGGGCACCAATGAAACGTTCAACTGAACTTCTACCGAGCGGCCCGGGCAGACGGCGTGGGGAGGACGTTTCCACTAGTGGGAGAGTCTAGGATTAGAGAGCACAGCCTCAGAATTAAAGGACGTTCCTTTAGGAAGGAGATGAGGGGGGGTTTCTTTAGCCAGAGGGTGGTGAATCTGTGGGATTCTTTGCCACAGACGGGCGTGGAGGCCACAAGTCAGTGGGGGTTTTGTTACCTGAATGGTGGCCAATTAGGAAAAGGGGAGATGCATCAAGACCTGGGTGTCGTGGTGCACCAGTCATTGAAAGTAGGCACGCAGGTGCAGCAGGCAGTGAAGAAAGCCAATGGTATGTTGGCATTCATAGCGAGGGGATTTGAGTATAGGAGCAAGGAGGTCCTTCTGCAGTTGTACAGGGCCCTGGTGAGACCGCACCTGGAGTACTGTGTGCAGTTTTGGTCTCCTAGTTTGAGGAAGGACGTCCTTGCTATTGAGGCAGTGCAGCGTAGGTTCACCAGGTTAATCCCCGGGATGGCGGGACTGTCGTACGAGGAAAGATTGGAAAGACTGGGCTTGTATTCGCTGGAGTTTAGAAGGATGAGAGGGGGATCTTATAGAGACGTGTAAAATTATAAAAGGACTAGATGCAGGAAACATGTTCCCGATGTTGGGGGAGTCCAGAACCAGGGGCCACACAGTCTAAGAATAAAGGGGAGGCCGTTTAGAACTGAGGTGAGGAGGGAACGTTTGCAGTTGTGAATGTGTGGGATTCTCTGCCACAGAGGGCAGTGGAGGCCGATTCACTGGATGGGTTTAAGAGAGAGTTAGATAGAGCTCTAGGGGCCGGTGGGATCAAGGGGTACGGGGAGAAGGCAGGCACGGGTTACTGATTGTGGACGGTCAGCCGCGATCACAGTGAATGGCGGTGCGTACAGGCTCGAAGGGCCGAATGGCCTCCTCCTGCACCTGTTGTCTATTGTCTGTACGGCGATCTAACACTACTCTCTCTCTCTCTCCCTCCCTCTATTTCTCTCTGTATTTCTCTCTCTCTCTATTTCTCTCTCTCTCTCTCTCTCTCTCTCTCTCTCTCTCTCTCTCTCTCTCTCTCTCTCGCTCTCGCTCTCTCTCTCTCTCTCTCTCTCTCTCCCTCCCTCTATTTCTCTCTCTCTGTATTTCTCTCTCTCTCTATTTCTCTCTCTCTCTCTCTCTCTCTCTCTCTCTCTCTCTCTCTCTCTCTCTCTCTCTCTCTCTCTCTCTCTCTCTCTCTCTCTCTCTCTCTCTCTCTCTCTCTCTCTCTCTCTCTCAATTCCCATGCCCATGTACATATATATATATTCATGGAATACATTTAGACAATAGACAATAGGTGCAGGAGGAGGCCATTCGGCCCTTCAGGCCAGCACCGCCAGTCAATGTGATCATGGCTGATCTTCCACAATCAGTACCCTGTTCCTGCCTTCTCCCCATACCCCCTGACTCCTAATGTGAGTTTAGGAGCAAGGAGGTCCTTCTGCAGTTGTACAGGGCCCTGGTGAGACCGCACCTGGAGTACTGTGTACAGTTTTGGTCTCCTAATGTGAGTTTAGGAGCAAGGAGGTCCTTCTGCAGTTGTACAGGGCCCTGGTGAGACCGCACCTGGAGTACTGTGTGCAGTTTTGGTCTCCAAATTTGAGGAAGGATATTCTTGCTATTGAGGGCGTGCAGCGTAGGTTCACCAGGTTAATCTCCGGGATGGCGGGACTGTCGTATGTTGAAAGACTGGAGCGACTAGGCTTGTATACACTGGAATTTAGAAGGATGAGAGGGGATCTTATCGAAACGTATAAGATTATTAAGGGGTTGGACACGTTAGAGGCTGGAAACATGTTCCCAATGTTGGGGGAGTCCAGAACCAGGGGCCATTGAGGGTTTGGACAAGCTAGATGCAGGAAACATGTTCCCAATGTTGGGGGAGTCCAGAACCAGGGGCCATTGAGGGGTTGGACAAGCTAGATGCAGGAAACATGTTCCCATTGTTGGGGGAATCCAGAACCAGGGGCCACAGTTTAAGAATAAGGGGTCGGCCATTTAGAACGGAGACGAGGAAAAACTTTCTCAGTCGTGAATCTGTGGAATTAATTCTCTGCCTCAGAAGGCAGTGGAGGCCAATTCTCTGAATGCATTCGAGGGAGAGCTGGATAGAGCTCTTAAGGATAGCGGAGTCAGGGGGTATGGGGAGAAGGCAGGAACGGGGTACTGATTGAGAATGGTCGGCCGCGATCACGTTGAATGGCGGTGCGTACGGGCTCGAGGGGCCGAATGGCCTCCTCCTGCACCTATTGTCTGCTGTCTATTGTCTATTAAGAGGAAGTGCATCTCTGTTTCAACCTCAACAGTGACCGCATATTCTATTTCCTCTTGGTTGCCAAGATCTCTTCTGTCTTCCTTGTTCAACTGCCGAACGGTGGGTCTGTCTCTGAGTTATGTCTCCAACAGTCGAGAGACAGTCTGCCAATTTATAGTCTTCTTTGGGCACGATAGCTCTCCAGTCTGCTTTTAGCTTTAGGTTACTTCATCCCAATGTTCCAGATAGGTTTCTTTGCGTCGTTTAGACAATAGACAACAGACAATAGGTGCAGGAGGAGGCCATTCGGCCCTTCGAGCCTGTACGCACCGCCATTCAATGCGATCACGGCCGATCATTCTCAATCAGTACCCCGTTCCTGCCTTCTCCCCGTACCCCCTGACTCCGCTATCCTTAAGAGCTCTATCCAGCTCTCTCTTGAATGCATTCAGAGAATTGGCCTCCACTGCCTTCTGAGGCAGAGAATTAATCCCACAGATTCACAACTGAAAAAGTTTCTCCTCATCTCTGTTCTAAATGGCCGACCCCTTATTCTTAAACTGTGTGTGGCCCCTGGTTCTGGACTCCCCCAACATCGGGAACATGTTTCCTGCCTCTAACGTGTCCGACCCCTTAATAATCTTATACGTTTCGATAAGATCCCCTCTCATCCTTCTAAATTCCAGTGTATACAAGCCTAGTCGCTCCAGTCTTCCAACGTACGACAGTCCCGCCATTCCGGGAATTAACCTGGTGAACCTACGCTGCACGCCCTCAATGGTATCATTATCAAACACACTACGAGCTACACCTACCTCAGTCTAACTATTGCAGGGAGCTTTAGCGTGGCAGAGAATGCACTAAAAAAGCATCAGTCACTGAAAGGAAGCATGCAGGTACAGCAGGCAGTGAAGAAAGCCAATGGCATGTTGGCCTTCATAACAAGAGGAGTCGAGTATAGGAGCAAAGAGGTCCTTCTGCAGTTGTACAGGGCCCTAGTGAGACCGCACCTGGAGTACTGTGTGCAGTTTTGGTCTCCAAATTTGAGGATGGATATTCTTGCTATTGAGGACGTGCAGCGTAGGTTAATTCCCGGAATGGCGGGACTGTCGTACGTTGAAAGACTGGAGCGACTAGGCTTGTATACACTGGAATTTAGAAGGATGAGAGGGGATCTTATCGAAACGTATAAGATTATTAAGGGGTTGGACACGTTAGAGGCAGGAAACATGTTCCCAATGTTGGGGGAGTCCAGAACCAGGGGCCACACACAGTTTAAGAATAAGGTGTAGCGACCATAGAGAATGGTCCAGGTCGTCGAACCCTCGGATTGGCCAGCGAGGTCACGTGCGAACGCGACCATGGGGATTGGTCCAGGGAGCGACATCGCTGATTGGCCAGCGATGTCAAGTGCGCGTTTGGCGCCCGAAATAGCCAGTTCGGCGAAGTCTTCGAAGAAGACAGTACGTTTTTGATGGTTGTCCTTTACCTTGTTGCTTAACTCTGTATTCGAATATTGCGGCTGCAATAAACTTCTTCTACAACCAACAAGTTTTCGGACTCGCCATATTGGTGACCCCGACGTGATCTGGACGATCACCGACTAAGCAGGAACCCGACGCCTCGTTGACGATGGCCGCGCCGGGCACACCGGAGTTAAGCGCGGAAAGCGTTCACCTTCCGTTGTTTTGGACGTACGCAACGCAAGCTTGGTTTATCCACACCGAAGCTCAATTTCACATAAAGAAGATATCGGACGACTCCACGATGTACTACTACCTCGTCAGCGCTCTATCGCCGGACACGACCACGCGCGTGATGCGGTTCATCGTGAATCCACCTGCGGAAAGCAAGTACGAGGCCATGAAGAAAGTATTACTGCGAATCTTCGGGTTTAATAAGCATGGTGGTGCAGCAAGACTTCTGCACCTACCGGATCTCGGAGACCGACTGCCTTCCGTCCTCATGTCCGAAATGATGATGCTAGCCGGTGAGCATACGGATTGCCCGATGTTCGAACAGGCATTCCGCGAGAAACTTCCCGAGGATGTCCGACTGCTGCTCACGGATTGTTCTTTTAAGGACCCCGAAGCATATGCAGCGAAAGCGGACGCGCTCATAGCGGCTAAAAACAAGGCAAGTGGTTCAATCAACAAAGTCTCGACATCGGTGACCACGCCACAGCGACGGCAAGATGGCGCCACGTCTCCCGCCAATTCTCCGAAAGCCCGCCAAAAAGATCCGCACAAGCGCGGCTGGTGCTATTATCACCTACGATGGGGTAACGAATCCCGCAACTGTCGTTTGCCTTGTACCTTCGCGGGAAATGCCTCGGCCGATCGTACATAGGGGCAGTTACGATTGGCCAGAACCGACGCCTCTACGTCCATGATCGATTCACGGACACAGCATTTTTGGTGGACACGGGAGCCATCGTCAGCATAGTGCCGCCGACCGACCTCGAAACCAGATCGGGTAAGACAGGTCCCACCCTCATCGCGGTTAATGGCAGCCCCATTCGCACTTTCGGTACACGGAAGATGTCCCTTGTGTTAGGCCTCCGCACGTACGAATGGCCATTCATCATAGCCGACGTCAGACAAGCGATCCTGGGCGCAGATTTTCTCTGGGCTTTTTCACTGGTCCCTGATGTCCGCGGTAACGACCTCCGACCCTCCGCCGAAGATGAGCCCGTCGCTCCGGCAATCGCCTCCTCGCCCAGCCCTACTGTCCAGGCCATCGTCGCGGCCCCCGACTCGTATGCTGAGATCCTGGCGGAGTTCCCAGAGCTGCTCGTTCAACGTTTCGACACGTCTTCGGCCAAGCACGGCGTGGTCCATCACATCCGCACCGAAGGCCCTCCCGTTTTCGCTCGGGCCAGGAGACTACCGCCAGACAAACGGGTGGTGGCACGGGCGGAGTTCAGGAAGATGGAGGAAATGGGAATTGTCCGTCAGTCTGACAGCCCGTGGGCCTCGCCGTTACATATGGTCTCCAAGGCATCTGGGGGGTGGAGGCCATGTGGCGATTATCGGCGTCTCAATGCTGTCACCACGGCTGATCGCTACCCCATACCGCACCTACAGGACTTTTCATCTGGGCTGGAAGGAGCGGTGGTGTTCTCCAAAATCGATTTGGTGCGAGGATACCACCAGATCCCGGTGCGACCGGAGGACATACAGAAAACTGCCACGATTACTCCGTTCGGGTTGTTTGAATGGTTGCGTATGCCAGTCCCGCCATCCCGGGGATTAACCTAGTAAACCTACGCTGCACGCCCTCAATAGCAAGGACGTCCTTCCTCAAATTTGGAGACCAAAACTGCACACAGTACTCCAGGTGCGGTCTCACTAGGGCCCTGTACAACTGTGGGCATGACCCATGGCACAAGTTGATGTGAATCAGAGACAGTGAAATAGCCTACCAATTCTCTATCCACCTCAACACTGAACCCTCTCAATACCGTGTGCTTTAAGTTAGTACCCCAATCTCCTATGTGGGACCTTGTCGAAGGCCTTCTGGAAGTCCAGATACTGTGAGGAAGATGCTATGAGGTTGCAGGGTGACTTGGACAGGTTGTGTGAGTGGGCGGATGCATGGCAGATGCAGTTTAATGTGGATAAGTGTGAGGTTGTCCACTTTGGTGGCAAAAATAGGAAGGCAGATTATTATTCGAATGGTGTCAAGTTAGGAACAGGGGTCGTACAACGAGATCTGGGTGTCCTAGTGCATCAGTCACTGAAAGGAAGCATGCAGGTACAGCAGGCAGTGAAGAAAGCCAATGGCATGTTGGCCTTCATAACAAGAGGAGTTGAGTATAGGAGCAATAGAGGTCCTTCTGCAGTTGTACAGGGCCCTGGTGAGACCGCACCTGGAGTACTGTGTGCAGTTTTGGTCTCCAAATTTGAGGAAGGATATTCTTGCTATTGAGGGCGTGCAGCGTAGGTTAATTCCCGGAATGGCGGGACTGTCGTACGTTGAAAGACTGGAGCGACTGGGCTTGTATACACTGGAATTTAGAAGGATGAGAGGGGATCTTATGGAAACGTATAAGATTATTAAGGGGTTGGACACGTTAGAGGCAGGAAACATGTTCCCAATGTTGGGGGAGTCCAGAACCAGTGGCCATTAAGGGGTTGGACACGTTAGAGGCAGGAAACATGTTCCCAATGTTGGGGGAGTCCAGAACCAGTGGCCATTAAGGGGTTGGACACGTTAGAGGCAGGAAACATGTTCCCAATGTTGGGGGAGTCCAGAACCAGGGGCCACACACAGTTTAAGAATAAGGGGTCGGCCATTTAGAACGGAGATGAGGAGAAACTTTTTCAGTTGTGAATCTGTGGGATTAATTCTCTGCCTCAGAAGGCAGTGGAGGCCAATTCTCTGAATGCATTCAAGAGAGAGCTGGATAGAGCTCTTAAGGATAGCGGAGTCAGGGGGTACGGGGAGAAGGCAGGAACGGGGTACTGATTGAGAATGATCGGCCGTGATCGCATTGAATGGCGGTGCGTACAGGCTCGAAGGGCCGAATGGCCTCCTCCTGCACCTATTGTCTGTTGTCTATTGTCTAAACGACGCAAAGAAACCTATCTGGAACATTGGGATGAAGTAACCTAAAGCTAAAAGCAGACTGGAGAGCTATCGTGCCCAAAGAAGACTATAAATTGGCAGACTGTCTCTCGACTGTTGGAGACATAACTCAGAGACAGACCCACCGTTCGGCAGTTGAACAAGGAAGACAGAAGAGATCTTGGCAACCAAGAGGAAATAGAATATGCGGTCACTGTTGAGGTTGAAACAGAGATGCACTTCCTCTTAATAGACAATAGACAGCAGACAATAGGTGCAGGAGGAGGCCATTCGGCCCCTCGAGCCCGTACGCACCGCCATTCAACGTGATCGCGGCCGACCATTCTCAATCAGTACCCCGTTCCTGCCTTCTCCCCATACCCCTGACTCCGCTATCCTTAAGAGCTCTATCCAGCTCTCCCTCGAATGCATTCAGAGAATTGGCCTCCACTGCCTTCTGAGGCAGAGAATTAATTCCACAGATTCACGACTGAGAAAGTTTTTCCTCGTCTCCGTTCTAAATGCCGACCCCTTATTCTTAAACTGTGGCCCCTGGTTCTGGATTCCCCCAACAATGGGAACATGTTTCCTGCATCTAGCTTGTCCAACCCCTCAATGGCCCCTGGTTCTGGACTCCCCCAACATTGGGAACATGTTTCCTGCATCTAGCTTGTCCAAACCCTCAATGGCCCCTGGTTCTGGACTCCCCCAACATTGGGAACATGTTTCCAGCCTCTAACGTGTCCAAACCCCTTAATAATCTTATACGTTCGATAAGATCCCCTCTCATCCTTCTAAATTCCAGTGTATACAAGCCTAGTCGCTCCAGTCTTTCAACATACGACAGTCCCCGCCATCCGGAGATTAACCTGGTGAACCTACGCTGCACGCCCTCAATAGCAAGAATATCCTTCCTCAAGTTTGGAGACCAAAACTGCACACAGTACTCCAGGTGCGGTCTCACCAGGGCCCTGTACAACTGCAGAAGGACCTCCTTGCTCCTAAACTCACATTAGGAGACCAAAACTGTACACAGTACTCCAGGTGCGGTCTCACCAGGGCCCTGTACAACTGCAGAAGGACCTCCTTGCTCCTAAACTCACATTAGGAGACCAAAACTGTACACAGTACTCCAGGTGCGGTCTCACCAGGGCCCTGTACAACTGCAGAAGGACCTCTTTGCTCCAATCCCTTAATAATCTTATGTTTCGATAAGATCTCCTTCTAAATTCCAGTGTATACAAGCCCAGTCGCTCCAGTCTTTCAACGTACGACAGTCCCGCCATCCCGGGGATTAACCTACGCTGCACGCCCTCGTGACCCCAGATTTTAAAGAACTAAGACGATATATCAAAACTACGAATAATCCTTGGCAAAGGAAATGCGGCCCATGTTGGCACAACGATACGTACCAGCATGCCTCAACCTGAGAGACAATGAATGACCAACATGTACACATACACTCACACATAAAGTGACACTAAGGAAATTAATATCGACCTTATGGCGAGTCCGGAAACTTGTTGGTTGTAGAAGAAGTTTATTGCAGCCGCAATATTCGAATACAGAGTTAAACAACAAGGTAAAGGACAACCATCACAAACTTACTGTCTTCTTCGAAGACTTCGCCGAACTAACTATTTCGGGCGCCAAACGCGCACTTGACATCGCTGGCCAATCAGCGATGTCGCTCCCTGGACCAATCCCCATGGTCGCGTTCACACGTGACCTCGCTGGTCAATCCGAGGTTCGACGACCTGGACCATTCTCTATGGTCGCTACATGACCCCCCCCCAGAACCCGAGGTGCGGAACCTAACAGGAGCTGGATTTCGCGACCATAACGAGTACGGAGAGGGACAGCCTGAACCACAGGAGCCGGGGTTCCGGACTTGGCGGAACAGCCGGAACGGGGGGTCCTGGAGGAACTGCCGGAACGGGGGGTCCTGGAGGAACTGCCGAAACGGGGGGTCCTGGAGGAACTGTCGGAACGGGGGGTCCTGGACTGAGCGGAACTAACGGAGGTCGGCCTCTCCTAGGGGTTTGACCGACCAGGACTGGTTGATCCGGATCTAAATGTGCAGGTTTGAGCCGGGACACCGAGACGAGCTCACTCTTGCCGCACATGTCTAAGGTGAAGGTAGCCGTCCCCTTACGCAAAAACCCGGAACGGCCCTTGATAGACCCTCTGCAACGGGGCGCGATGGGAATCTTTTCGCAGAAAAACGAACTCACAGTCCTTCAGGGAAGGCGGTTCGTGTACCATGGGACACCCATGACGTGAAGTCGGAACTGGAGCCAGGGAGCCCACCCGTTCCCGGAGAGATGCTAACGCTGATGGGACTGTAGGCAGCTGGTCTGAAGGGTCCGGAAACAAATCTCCGGGTACTCGAAGTGTCGAGCCATATACTAGCTCCGCGGACGACGCACCGAGATCTAGCTTAGGAGCAGTCCGGATGCCAAAAGAACCCAAGGGAGTTGGTCTAACCCAGTCCGGGCCTTCAAGCCTTGCACTGAGGGACGCCTTAAGTTGGCGGTGGAACCTTTCTACGAGTCCATTTGCCTGGGGGTGATATGCAGTAGTGGGTTGTAACTTGGACCCGTACAGTTCTGCGAGTGCGGCCCAGAGGGACGAAGTGAACTGTGGCCCTCTGTCCAGTGGTAATAACTGCCGGGACCCCGAAACGAGCTACCCAATGAAGGGCCAAAGTCCTGGCACAAGACGCTGACGAAATATCAGACAATGGGAAAGCCTCTGGCCACCGGGTGAACCGATCCACCACCGTGAGGAGGTGGGTGTAGCCCCGGGAGGAAGGCAAAGGCCCGACCAAATCCACGTGGATGTGGAAAAAACGAACAGCCGGGACCTCGAAATCCTGTACGGGGGCTGGACGTGGCGCTGGACTTTAGCGGTCTGACAGGGCACGCAGGAACGCGCCCACCCCGCTACCTGTTTCCGCAGGCCATGCCAGACAAACCTCGCTGCTACCAAGGCAGAGGTGGAGCGGATGGACGGGTGCGCCAGCCCATGAATGGCATCGAAAACCCGGCGCTGAAGGGAGGGCGGTACTACCGGCGTGGGACGGGGAAGAGAAACATCGCACCAGACTTTTGTGCCCTCCGACCCCACAAGCTACCTGGGCCAACTTCAATCCCGAAGTGGTGGACTGGTATGCCGAAACGGTATCCGCCAGGAGCTGCGCCTCCGCAAGCTCCTTGGGATCCACTTCGCAGTCCACCGCCGAAATAGGGGGAACAGCAGGTCTAGACAGGACGTCAGCAACGGCATTAAGCTTACCCGCGATATGACGGACATCTGTGGTAAATTTGGAGATAGCAGTCAGGTGCCGCTGCTGGCGGGCCGACCATGGGTCAGACAATTTCAAAAACGCAAATGTTAATGGCTTGTGGTCCGTAAAGGCCACAAATGGGCGGCCCTCGAGGAAATACCTGAAATGACGGACAGCTAAATAGAGAGCCAGAAGCTCTCGGTCAAACGCGCTATACTTCAGCTCGGCCGAATTTAGTTGCCGGCTGAAAAACGCCAAAGGCTGCCAACGGCACCGACCTGCTGCTCCAGAACCCCACCCACCGCCACGTCAGAGGCGTCAACCGTCAGGCCGTGGGGGCGGAGGGGCTCGGATGGACCAACATGGTGGCGTCTGCCAAGGCTGCCTTAGCTGCCGTAAAAGCTGACTCTGCGGTCGGGGACCACAACAACTCTACCGGATTCCCGCAAGGCATTGGAAAAGTGGGCGCAGGACTCGCGCCGCTGCCGGGACGAATCTATGGTAGAAATTGACCATGCCTACGAACTCCTGCAGCCCTTTTACTGTGGTGGGCCTGGGGAAAGGCCCGGATAGCCTCCACCTTCTCTGGCAAAGGGACAGCGCCGGCAGGGGTAATTCTGTGCCCTAGAAAATCGAGGGCAGGCAGGCCGAATTGACATTTGGAGGGTTGGATAATGAGCCCGTGGTCTTGGAGCCGCTGGAACACGGTCCGCAAATGGGCCTGGTGTTCCTGCACTGAGGGGCTGGCGACCAGGATGTCGTCTAGATAAATAAACACAAAGGGTAAACCCCTACCCACGCGGTCCATCAGTCGTTGGAAAGCCTGTGCCGCGTTCTTTAAACCGAAAGGCATACGCAACCATTCAAACAACCCGAACGGAGTAATAGTTTGCAGTTTTCTGTATGTCCTCCGGTCGCACCGGAATCTGATGGTATCCTCGCACCAAATCGATTTTGGAGAACACCACCGCTCCTTCCAGCCCAGATGAAAAAGTCCTGTAGGTGCGGTATGGGGTAGCGATCAGCCGTGGTGACAGCATTGAGACGCCGATAATCGCCACATGGTCTCCACCCCCCAGATGCCTTGGAGACCATGTGTAACGGCGAGGCCCACGGGCTGTCAGACTGACGGACAATTCCCATTTCTTCCATCTTCCTGAACTCCGCCCTTGCCACCACCAGTTTGTCTGGCGGTAGTCTCCTGGCCCGAGCGAAAACGGGAGGGCCCTCGGTGCGGATGTGATGGACCACGCCGTGCTTGGCCGAAGGCGTGTCGAAACGTTGGACGAGCAGCTCTGGGAACTCTGCCAGAATCGCAGCATACGAGTCGGGGGCCGCGACGACGGCCTGGACAGTAGGGCTGGGCGAGGAGGCGATTGTCGGAGCGACGTGCTCATCTTCGGCGGAGGGTCGGAGGTCGTTACCGCGGACATCAGGGACCAGTGAAAAAGCCCAGAGAAAATCTGCGCCCAGGATCGCTTGTTTGACGTCGGCTATGATGAATGGCCATTCGTACGTGCGGAGGCCTAACGCAAGGGACATCTTCCGTGTACCGAAAGTGCGAATTGGGCTGCCGTTAACCGCGATGAGGGTGGGACCTGTCTTACCCGATCTGGTTTCGAGGTCGGTCGGCGGCACTATACTGACGATGGCTCCCGTGTCCACCAAAAATGCTGTGTCCGTGAATCGATCGTGGACATAGAGGCGCCAGTTCTGGCCAATCGTAACTGCCCCTATGTACGATCGGCCGAGGCATTTCCCGCGAAGGTACAAGGCAAACGACAGTTGCGGATTCGTTACCCCATCGTGATAATAGCACCAGCCGCGCTTGTGCGGATCTTTTTGGCGGGCTTTCGGAGAATTGGCGGGAGACGTGGCGCCATCTTGCCGTCGCTGTGGCGTGGTCACTGATGTCGAGACCTTGTTGATCGAACCGCTTGCCTTGTTTTTTTGCCGCTATTAGTGCGTCCGCTTTCGCTGCATATGCTTCGGGGTCCTTAAAAGAACAATCCGTGAGCAGCAGTCGGACATCCTCGGGAAGTTTCTCGCGGAATGCCTGTTCGAACATCGGGCAATCCGTATGCTCACCGGCTAGCATCATCATTTCGGACATGAGGACGGAAGGCCAGTCGGTCTCCGAGATCCGGTAGGTGCAGAAGTTTTGCCGCACCGCCATGCTTATTAAACCCGAAGATTCGCAGTAATACTTTCTTCTGGCCTCGTACTTGCTTTCCGCAGGTGGATTCACGATGAACCGCATCACGCGCGTGGTCGTGTCCGGCGATAGAGCGCTGACGAGGTAGTAGTACATCGTGGAGTCGTCCGATATCTTCTTTATATGGAATTGGGCCTCGGCGTGGATAAACCAAGCTTGCGGTGCGTGCGTCCAAAATAACGGA
>NC_135986.1:5447604-5455280 GCF_053455715.1 Rhinoraja longicauda
CTCTCTCTTGAATGCATTCAGAGAATTGGCCCCACTGCCCTCTGAGGCAGAGAATTCCACAGATTCACAACTCTCTGACTGAAAATGTTTTTCCTCATCTCCGTTCTAAATGGCCGACCCCTTATTCTTAAACTGTGCCCCCCTGGTTCTGGACTCCCCCAACATTGGGAACATGTTTCTTGCCTCTAACGTGTCCAACCCCTTAATAATCTTATATGTTTTGATAAGATCCCCCCCTCTCATCCTTCTAAATTCCAGTGTATACAAGCCTAGTCGCTCCAGTCTTTCAACATAAGACAGTCCCGCCATTCCGGGAATTAACTTCGTGAACCTACGCTGCACGCCCCCAATAGCAAGAATATCCTTCCTCACATTTGGAGACCAAAACTGCACACAGTACTCCAGGTGCGGTCTCACTAGGGCCCTGTACAACTGCACACAGTACTCCAGGTGCGGTCTCACTAGGGCCCTGTACAACTGCACACAGTACTCCAGGTGCGGTCTCACTAGGGCCCTGTACAACTGCACACAGTTACTCCAGGTGCGGTCTCACTAGGGCCCTGTACAACTGCAGAAGGACCTCTTTGCTCCTATACTCAACTCCTCTTGTTATGAAGGCCAACATTCCATTGGCTTTCTTCACTGCCTGCTGTATCGTGCAAAATGTCAATCCCTGGTGAACCTACGCTGCACGCCCTCAATAGCAAGAATATCCTTTATTCTTGTTCCCTTATTAAATCTGGTTCATTGGGCAACACTAAATCCAGAATTGCCTTCTCTCTGGTTGGCTCCAGTACAAGCTGCTCTAACAATCCATCTCGGAGACACTCTACAAACTCTCTTTCCTGGGGTCCAGAACCAACCTGATTTTCCCAGTCTACCTGCGTGTTGAAATCCCCCATAACCACAGTGGCATTCCCTTTGCTACACACCGAGCCAATGTTAACTCCTGCTGTAACTTGCACCCTGTATCCAGGCTACTGTTTGGGGGCCTGTAGATAACTCACACTAGTGTCTTCTTACCTTTACAACTCCTCAACTCTACCCACATTGTGTGTGTGTGTGTGTGTGTGTGTGTGTGTGTGTGTGTGTGTGTGTGTGTGTGTGTGTGTGTGTGTGTGTGTGTGTGTGTGTGTGTGTGTGTGTGTGTGTGTGTGTGTGTGTGTGTGTGTGTGTGTGTGTGTGTGTGTGTGTGTGTGTGTGTGTGTGTGTGTGTGTGTTGCAGGTACGTGGGTGAGCCTGACTCAGAGAGTGTGGTCTGTGCATCGCCCACAGTGTGGCAGGACTGGCCCATCGTTAACCTCACCCTCGGGCAACTCTGCCCCGTCACCACCACCCAGACCACGGCCGCGGCGGGCGGCACCAGTGGGAGTCCCAGCAGCCCCAGCGCCGGGCCACTGACCGCCCGCCCACCCTGGGCCGTGTGCGAGCCGTTGGGGGGCCGGGCGGGGAAGGTGGGCCTGAACTGCAGCCACCGGTCCCTCCAGTCCGTCCCCCCCTCCCTCCCGGACGACACCGAGATCCTCCTCTTGTCCTCCAACTCCATCAGCTCCGTCTCCCTCGACTCGTTCGGGAGCCTCGGCAAGCTGCGCCACCTCGACCTCTCCCGCAACGGGCTGGGGCGCCTGGAGGGCGGGCGGCCGCTGTTCCCCCTGGAGGAGCTGGACCTCTCCTACAACGCCCTGACCGCCGTGCCCGACCTGGGGCGCGCGCTGCCCGGCCTCAGGAAGCTGATCCTGGACGGCAACCGGATCGGCCGCCTCCAGCAGGGGGCGCTGGAGGGCTTGGCCAACCTGAGCGAGCTCAGCATCCGGGGCAACGCCCTCGCTCGCCTCCCCCCCCGCATCTTCCACCCGCTCCACAACCTGCGCCACCTCAACCTGGCCTCCAACCTCATCCGCCAACTTCCCAGCGGCTCCCTGGATGGCACCGAGGACCTGGTGACTCTGGACGTGTCCAACAACAGCCTGGCGGCCATCCCTCCCAACCTCTTTGACAACAACCTGTCCCTTCTCTACGTCTACCTGTACGACAACCCTTGGCACTGTGACTGTGCCTCGGCCAGCTATCTCAAAGCCTGGATGGACGACAACCATGGGAGTGTGTACAGGTACGTGGGGGGGGGAATGGGGGGGGGGGGGTGGGGAGGGGGGGGGTGGGGGACCTCCGACATTGTCCCCACCCCCAACGGACATCCCACCACCGCGCCACATCTTCCCGTCACCAGAACCAGGGGGTCCCAGTTTATGAATAAGGGGTCGCCCATTTAGGACTGAGATGAGGGAAAGACTATTTTACCCAGAGAGTTACATAGAAACATAGAAACATAGACAATCGGTGCAGGAGGAGGCCATTCGGCCCTTCGAGCCTGTATGCACCGCCATTCATTGTGATCACGGCTGATCGTCCACAATCAGTACCCCGTTCCTGCCTTCTCCCCATACCCCCTGACTCCGCTATCCTTAAGAGCTCTATCCAGCTCTCTCTTGAATGCATTCAGAGAATTGGCCTCCACTGCCTTCTGAGGCAGAGAATTCCACAGATTCACAACTCTCTGACTGAAAATGTTTTTCCTCATCTCCGTTCTAAATGGCCGACCCCTTATTCTTAAACTGTGTGGCCCCTGGTTCTGGACTCCCCCAACATTGGGAACATGTTTCCTGCCTCTAACGTGTCCAACCCCTTAATAATCTTATATGTTTTGATAAGATCCCCCCCTCTCATCCTTCTAAATTCCAGTGTATACAAGCCTAGTCGCTCCAGTCTTTCAACATAAGACAGTCCCGCCATTCCGGGAATTAACTTCGTGAACCTACGCTGCACGCCCCCAATAGCAAGAATATCCTTCCTCACATTTGGAGACCAAAACTGCACACAGTACTCCAGGTGCGGTCTCACTAGGGCCCTGTACAACTGCACACAGTACTCCAGGTGCGGTCTCACTAGGGCCCTGTACAACTGCACACAGTACTCCAGGTGCGGTCTCACTAGGGCCCTGTACAACTGCACACAGTACTCCAGGTGCGGTCTCACTAGGGCCCTGTACAACTGCACACAGTACTCCAGGTGCGGTCTCACTAGGGCCCTGTACAACTGCACACAGTACTCCAGGTGCGGTCTCACTAGGGCCCTGTACAACTGCAGAAGGACCTCTTTGCTCCTATACTCAACTCCTCTTGTTATGAAGGCCAACATTCCATTGGCTTTCTTCACTGCCTGCTGTATAGTGCAAAATGTCAGTCCCTGGTGAACCTACGCTGCACGCCCTCAATAGCAAGAATATCCTTTATTCTTGTTCCCTTATTAAATCTGGTTCATTGGGCAACACTAAATCCAGAATTGCCTTCTCTCTGGTTGGCTCCAGTACAAGCTGCTCTAACAATCCATCGCGGAGACACTCTACAAACTCTCTTTCCTGGGGTCCAGAACCAACCTGATTTTCCCAGTCTACCTGCGTGTTGAAATCCCCCATAACCACAGTGGCATTCCCTTTGCTACACACCGAGCCAATGTTAACTCCTGCTGTAACTTGCACCCTGTATCCAGGCGACTGTTTGGGGGCCTGTAGATAACTCACACTAGTGTCTTCTTACCTTTACAACTCCTCAACTCTACCCACATTGTGTGTGTGTGTGTGTGTGTGTGTGTGTGTGTGTGTGTGTGTGTGTGTGTGTGTGTGTGTGTGTGTGTGTGTGTGTGTGTGTGTGTGTGTGTGTGTGTGTGTGTGTGTGTGTGTGTGTGTGTGTGTGTGTGTGTGTGTGTGTGTGTGTGTGTTGCAGGTACGTGGGTCAGCCTGACTCAGAGAGTGTGGTCTGTGCATCGCCCACAGTGTGGCAGGACTGGCCCATCGTTAACCTCACCCTCGGGCAGCTCTGCCCCGTCACCACCACCCAGACCACGGCCGCGGCGGGCGGCACCAGTGGGAGTCCCAGCAGCCCCAGCGCCGGGCCACTGACCGCCCGCCCACCCTGGGCCGTGTGCGAGCCGTTGGCGGGCCGGGCGGGGAAGGTGGGCCTGAACTGCAGCCACCGGTCCCTCCAGTCCATCCCCCCCTCCCTCCCGGACGACACCGAGATCCTCCTCTTGTCCTCCAACTCCATCAGCACCGTCTCCCTCGACTCGTTCGGGAGCCTCGGCAAGCTGCGCCACCTCGACCTCTCCCGCAACGGGCTGGGGTGCCTGGAGGGCGGGCGGCCGCTGTTCCCCGTGGAGGAGCTGGACCTCTCCTACAACGCCCTGACCGCCGTGCCCGACCTGGGGCGCGCGCTGCCCGGCCTCAGGAAGCTGATCCTGGACGGCAACCGGATCGGCCGCCTCCAGCAGGGGGCGCTGGAGGGCTTGGACAACCTGAGCGAGCTCAGCATCCGGGGCAACGCCCTCGCTCGCCTCACCCCCCGCATCTTCCACCCGCTCCACAACCTGCGCCACCTCAACCTGGCCTCCAACCTCATCCGCCAACTCCCCAGCGGCTCCCTGGATGGCACCGAGGACCTGGTGACTCTGGACGTGTCCAACAACAGCCTGGCGGCCATCCCTCCCAACCTCTTTGACAACAACCTGTCCCTTCTCTACGTCTACCTGTACGACAACCCTTGGCATTGTGACTGTGCCTCGGCCAGCTATCTCAAAGCCTGGATGCACGACAACCATGGGAGTGTGTACAGGTACGTGGGGGGTGGGGAGGGGGGGGGGGGTGGGGGGGAGGGTGGGGGGGAGGGTGGGGGAGGGGGGGGTGGGGGGGAGGGGGGGGGTGGGGGGGGGGGTGTGGGGGGGGACCTCCGACATTGTCCCCACCCCCAACGGACATCCCACCACCGCGCCACATCTTCCCTTCTCCAGAACCAGGGGGTCCCAGTTTAAGAATAAGGGGTCGCCCATTTAGGACTCAGATGAGGGAAAGACTATTTTACCCAGAGAGTTACATAGAAACATAGAAACATAGACAACAGGTGCAGGAGGAGGCCATTCGGCCCTTCGAGCCTGTACGCACTGCCATTCATTGTGATCACGGCTGATCGTCCACAATCAGTACCCCGTTCCTGCCTTCTCCCCGTACCCCCTGACTCCGCTATCCTTAAGAGCATCTATCTAGTTCTCTCTTGAATGCATTCAGAGAATTGGCCTCCACTGCCTTCTGAGGCAGAGAATTGCACAGATTCACAACTCTCCGACTGAAAATGTTTTTCCTCATCTCCGTTCTAAATGGCCGACCCCTTATTCTTAAACTGTGTGGCCCCTGGTTCTGGACTCCCCCAACATTGGGAACATGTTTCCTGCCTCTAACGTGTCCAACCCCTTAATAATCTTATATGTTTTGATAAGATCCCCCCCTCTCATCCTTCTAAATTCCAGTGTATACAAGCCTAGTCGCTCCAGTCTTTCAACATAAGACAGTCCCGCCATTCCGGGAATTAACTTCGTGAACCTACGCTGCACGCCCTCAATAGCAAGAATATCCTTCCTCACATTTGGAGACCAAAACTGCACACAGTACTCCAGGTGCGGTCTCACTAGGGCCCTGTACAACTGCACACAGTACTCCAGGTGCGGTCTCACTAGGGCCCTGTACAACTGCACACAGTACTCCAGGTGCGGTCTCACTAGGGCCCTGTACAACTGCACACAGTACTCCAGGTGTGGTCTCACTAGGGCCCTGTACAACTGCACACAGTACTCCAGGTGCGGTCTCACTAGGGCCCTGTACAACTGCACACAGTACTCCAGGTGCGGTCTCACTAGGGCCCTGTACAACTGCAGAAGGACCTCTTTGCTCCTATACTCAACTCCTCTTGTTATGAAGGCCAACATTCCATTGGCTTTCTTCACTGCCTGCTGTATCGTGCAAAATGTCAATCCCTGGTGAACCTACGCTGCACGCCCTCAATAGCAAGAATATCCTTTATTCTTGTTCCCTTATTAAATCTGGTTCATTGGGCAACACTAAATCCAGAATTGCCTTCTCTCTGGTTGGCTCCAGTACAAGCTGCTCTAACAATCCATCTCGGAGACACTCTACAAACTCTCTTTCCTGGGGTCCAGAACCAACCTGATTTTCCCAGTCTACCTACGTGTTGAAATCCCCCATAACCACAGTGGCATTCCCTTTGCTACACACCGAGCCAATGTTAACTCCTGCTGTAACTTGCACCCTGTATCCAGGCTACTGTTTGGGGGCCTGTAGATAACTCACACTAGTGTCTTCTTACCTTTACAACTCCTCAACTCTACCCACATTGTGTGTGTGTGTGTGTGTGTGTGTGTGTGTGTGTGTGTGTGTGTGTGTGTGTGTGTGTGTGTGTGTGTGTGTGTGTGTGTGTGTGTGTGTGTGTGTGTGTGTGTGTGTGTGTGTGTGTGTGTGTGTGTGTGTGTGTGTGTGTGTGTGTGTGTGTGTTGCAGGTACGTGGGTCAGCCTGACTCAGAGAGTGTGGTCTGTGCATCGCCCACAGTGTGGCAGGACTGGCCCATCGTTAACCTCACCATCGGGCAACTCTGCCCCGTCACCACCACCCAGACCACGGCCGCGGCGGGCGGCACCAGTGGGAGTCCCAGCAGCCCCAGCGCCGGGCCACTGACCGCCCGCCCACCCTGGGCCGTGTGCGAGCCGTTGGCGGGCCGGGCGGGGAAGGTGGGCCTGAACTGCAGCCACCGGTCCCTCCAGTCCGTCCCCCCCTCCCTCCCGGACGACACCGAGATCCTCCTCTTGTCCTCCAACTCCATCAGCACCGTCTCCCTCGACTCGTTCGGGAGCCTCGGCAAGCTGCGCCACCTCGACCTCTCCCGCAACGGGCTGGGGCGCCTGGAGGGCGGGCGGCCGCTGTTCCCCCTGGAGGAGCTGGACCTCTCCTACAACGCCCTGACCGCCGTGCCCGACCTGGGGCGCTCGCTGCCCGGCCTCAGGAAGCTGATCCTGGACGGCAACCGGATCGGCCGCCTCCAGCAGGGGGCGCTGGAGGGCTTAGCCAACCTGAGCGAGCTCAGCATCCGGGGCAACGCCCTCGCTCGCCTCACCCCCCGCATCTTCCACCCGCTCCACAACCTGCGCCGCCTCAACCTGGCATCCAACCTCATCCGCCAACTCCCCAGCGGCTCCCTGGATGGCACCGAGGACCTGGTGACTCTGGACGTGTCCAACAACAGCCTGGCGGCCATCCCTCCCAACCTCTTTGACAACAACCTGTCCCTTCTCTACGTCTACCTGTACGACAACCCCTGGCATTGTGACTGTGCCTCGGCCAGCTATCTCAAAGCCTGGATGGACGACAACCATGGGAGTGTGTACAGGTACGTGGGGGGTGGGGGGGGGGGTGGGGGGGAGGGGGTGGGGGTGGGGTGTGGGGGGGGACCTCCGACATTGTCCCCACCCCCAACGGACATCCCACCACCGCGCCACATCTTCCCGTCTCCAGAACCAGGGGGTCCCAGTTTATGAATAAGGGGTCGCCCATTTAGGACTGAGATGAGGGAAAGACTATTTTACCCAGAGAGTTACATAGAAACATAGAAACATAGACAATCGGTGCAGGAGGAGGCCATTCGGCCCTTCGAGCCTGTACGCACCGCTATTTAATGTGATCACGGCTGATCGTCCACAATCAGTAACCCGTGCCTGCCTTCTCCCCGTACCCCTTGATTCCACTAGCCCCGAGAGCTCTATCTAACTCTCTCTTAAATCCATC